>NW_025544782.1:555844-596077 GCF_000003525.1 Blastomyces dermatitidis ER-3 | reverse complement strand
ATAGTAATTATCTTATATCTACAGATGTCTCTGCTATCTGTTATCATACCAGGAAGCTCTTTCAGAGCACTGAAGATGTATATCATAATCTTTGTCTCAACAATCTACAAGATTATCAAAGACTGTTTGTCAAGATATATCTGAATGAGTTGTTCTTCACTGATCAAGAACTCATTATCAATATTGATATCAATAATTTGATAAAGTAACTGATCAATTGTACATTCAAGAAGATCACTATCAAGTGAAAAAAGCAGTCTCAGGCTGATTCTGTGACTGTGAAAAAGAATAAGAACAAGAACAAAGATGAGGATAAAAGTACAACTGTATAAAAGTGCACTCACTGTAGAAGATATAAACATACTGTTGACAAATGTTTCATCTTACACTCTGATAAGAAGAAAAAGAAGATGGATAAGAAGAATAATGACAAGAAGAAAGAGAAGAAGAATGACTTAATAAGGTCTCAAGTAGCAGTAAATGCAGTAATTACAAAGATTGAGTTCTATTTCTCTTTCACAGTCACTGAAAAATCATTCTCTAGATCTTGATATTTGAACACATGTGCAAGTCTGAATATGACTGATGAGCTTTATTCTTTTTCAAATATTAAATCTTTTAATGATAACATCTCTGTCAATTCTGTGACTGAGAGAACTGAGTTTGTTAAGAAGATTGAAACAGTCACCTTGAAGATTGAGAGTGATGATATTAACTTGCAGAATGTTCACTATATTTCTAATATTACAGTTAATCTGCTCTTATCTATAAAGCTTGAAGATCAGGGATTCTAATTCACATTATCTTTCACTATTCTCTCATTTTTCATTTGCAGAGCTCTGAATGATGTCATTTTTCATACAGTTCAGACTGCTCAGAACAACATATATAAGATCAATGAACAGAAGTTCAATGAGGATTTCAATCATCTCAATAAGACAGTCAAGTATATTGTAATGATGCTTTATAAGTATGATTTTAACTGAAAAGTTGATCTTTCTGTGACTGCTGCTACTACTGTTAACAACATTAATTCTGCAGTTCTGAATACAGATCTCAAGAATACAAGAATATTAAAGACTCTTTTGAACTAGTACTGTGATCTCAGTCACATTCATACTGATGCTATAATTGCTATGATCAAGAATCTTCATACTGAAGTCATAATTTAAGATTCTAAGACTAAGTTCTTTTGTGAGAAATATGTCAATGCAGGTATAACAGGAGATTATTTGAAAACACTGATGTCTATATCTATTCAACTCATTGAGAAGATTTATATTGATCTTGTAAGTGATGAATATATATTAAAAGCTCTCTCTGATCACTTCTTAGAGTTCTGTCAGAGAATTAGATACTGAATACTTATCATCTGTGATGAAACTTACTACTGTTGAGTATATTTTTTAAAGTTCAAGAATGAGACTGTTCAATACTTTGAGTTATAGCTCAGATTCATGAATAATCTCAGATATACAGTTTCTGCTTTTCTACAGACTGATATTGATGATGTTTTTCAATTCACACATATACACACAGTCATGAATTTACATAGTATCAAATAAAAATCAACAGTATCACATTCATCACATCAGAATGATGTTTCTGAGTGTGAGATCTGTACTATTATGAGATGAGTTAGAGCTGCTCTTTTAAAAGATAATCTTTCTAAGAAGTTCTGAGCAGATGTTCTAGAGACAGTGATTATAATAATTAATAATACTTTCACATTTACAGTTCTTTACAACTCAAAATTTTGACTCTCTACTGCAGAGACTTCTATGATTTCAAGTTTATATAAGATTTCTTAATGTGCACTCATAAACACTCTGCTGAATGTGAGGCATTTTCACTGATTAAGTGTAAAGGTTTTTATTCACTTGTATAAATTTGAGAAGTCTGTGAATAAGCTCTCTTCACATACTGATTTCTATTGTATCATTGAATTCAGTGACACATTAATATATTATCTATGATATTCTAAATCTGATAAGATTATTGCCAGTAGTGATGTGAGGTTTCTGATTACTGAAAAATTGAAACTGGTTATTACATCTGTGATACTTATTAATTATATCAGTAAACTAAAACCTGATATTTATCTGATTAATAATGAAGATGCTTCTGATATTGATAATCTGAAATCTACATAATTACAGTCTGTGAAATTGCTGACTACTTATACTCTGAGCTCTGTTACAGATAACCTTCTGAAGTTCTATAAGAATGTGTAACGTGGCGGAACCGAAGCGGTAGCTAGTTAGCGGCGTCACGTAGAGGTAGTTGTTGAGAAGCTGTATAAGTGAGCTTGACTATCTTGCTTGAATAGTGAGCTTGTAGGCTACAGAGTTATTGCAAGAATATCACAGATATGATACTTAGTATACTAAGAAGATTGTATAAGAAATGCAGTAACTCTTGTATATATTTCAGTCAGAGAAAAACAAATCACTGACTTATTTAATGAGAAGTCAGTATCTAGTTATTCTATATAGATAATGAGTGAATACTCTTCTCTCATTTCATAAGTGAGAATAGTGAGAGTGATATCTCAGCAGTGTCTCACTGTTATGAAAGAGTAATCTGCTAATCTTATATAGAAGTGAGATTCTCATATTCATTAATCAGATCTTTCTATAATATATTCAAATGATATTATAGAGTTATTGAAAACTGGTTTAAATAGTCTGTGAAATGAATGAAATCATCTGTATAAAAGTAATGAGTCATGCAGAACTGCAGTGAGATCTTGACATAATCAGAGATATGATAATAATCTTCTCTTTAAGAGCATAGTTCTGATACTCTCAAGATTATCAGATTAGAAATTATCTTTGTTATATAACAATAGTTATCAACTGATTTAACAGCACATGTGCTGTATATAATATAAAAAAATAGATGAGTTTTTCTGCTAACTGTATAGATCTTTCTTTCTCATCTCTATTTAAATTAAATATGTGATAAGTGAGTTTCTTATATATTGATTTAAAATATGAGAAATGTAGTTAATAAGTGACTTACAGATCTTTTATCATATTTTATTCTATATATGAAATTCTCTGCAAAAGTAATATATTTTAGAGATAAAGCTAACAGTAGTGACAGAATTTTTCAAAAAGATCTTCTCTTTTTATGAAATATTTTTCTCTCTCTCTCTTTATCTGTAATAGTGAGTGCATAAGAGCATCATTCATGAGAGATAATAAGAGACTTATTCTGATATTTTCTAGTGAATAATAAATGTCTTTGTGATGCAGCTGCGGACCGCTCCACCACGAACTCGCTCGATTTTTCGAATAAGAACCCGCCGATAGATCCATCGAAAAGCCCTCGATCATACGAGCATTCTGACCCCATCGCCGACCGCATACCCTGTGTGGTGGTGGAGTTATCCAGCCAAACATGAACCGGACGTTGTTCAAAACTCCTGTGTGGGAGTATCCCCCGTTCTCCCCTACCACACCACAACCCCGGGCCAAAGTGCCATACAAATTGTAAGGTGAAGAGACCTAGCCATATGCACCAATCTTCTCGATTTTGGAAGATCCCCGATCTGTAGTTGTGGAGATATCTGAGGAGCGACCTCCGCGAAAACCCTGTCCATCTTTGATGTTCCAAAACACCAACACCAAGTCTCACCATTGTACCGCCCTTCCTAATCTGGCCCATCCCCGGCAGAAAAATACAAAAAGATACCTTGGCGATAATATCAAGTACATAACCAACAGCCACTTCTGAAGTGCAACCTCCGCGGTCTGTCTTCAGTGTATCTGAACATCAACGCCAAGTCTCGCCCTCGTATCACCCCTCTCAATCTGGCCCATCCCCGACAGAAAAGTACAAAAAGATACCTCAGCAACTGTACTCAATACATAATCGGCAGACACAACAACTATAAAATCAGTATATCCCAAGGTCTGACTGAGCCTTTGATCCCTGCACAGTGAGATATATTAAATCTAGTTTTAATACCTCAATATTCAATAGATTCTGCAAGGGATTGAGAACAGCAACACTAGGTTTCTATTGAATTTGAGAATTAACTCTATATTGATATAATCATTGACAAAGTCTTCTATTTTGAGATATAAATAACCAGTTCCTCTACATCCCGCTGGCAATATTTATATTATCATATAGAAACAGACTTATATTCTCTATAATATCAAGACTCTGAAGAGGGAAAGTCTTGATAGGAGATATACAGTAGTGCATATCTTAGCAGTTTCTATCTCATTCTTCTGCAGCAGTTAATGCAAAAAAAAAAAGATTTTAGAAATAGTTTTTTACTTCTCTTAAAAAAGTAAGGTGTTTTTCTCTGGGTTTTACACAATATTCTTACAAAGAATTAAAAACAGAGTTGTTTTCTGTCATAATTTCATATTCTTTTAAGTAAGAATTACTTTTTCAGTGACTGAAGAGCTTTCATTAATACTTAATTCTTTTTTACACTCTTTATTAACTGATTTGAGTTGCACACCTGTTGTGCGAGGAGAATTGGATAATTTAGAATAAAATTGAATAGTTTTAATCAATTTCTCTTCAAAAAATTGATTTATTTTTTGTCAGTTTTTCTCTCAAAAACTGTCATATCATCTGATTTACTATCAATTGATATCATACTTTTCCTCACTGTATCCCAAGAAAGAGATTGTAAAGATTTTATTGATTTATCTTAAAAATCAATTTTAGTTTATTAGATTCTCTTCAAAAATCTAACCTAGTTACTGAACTAGTGTGAAAAAAATCAGGTGTTTTATACACAAAAGTCTGCGATTCTTCTTTTGAAATAGTCTGATCAACTTTTCAATTGAAAACAGACTTAGAAACCTCTTAATTGAAACAGTCTGACCAACTTTTCAGTTCAAAAGAGTTTAATAAATATCTCAATTGAATTAGTCTGACCAACTTTTCATTGAGTAAGAACAATGAGTTCAAAAGTACACTCAGTTGATGTGGAAAAAGATGCTTTCTCAAATGCTATTTCTGAGATTGAAATTCTGAAGAGAAGAAAGAAAGAAGAGATAGAGAAATAACAAGTTCTTGAAATACAGGAACTTGAAAAAGCAAGTAAAATTCTTGGAAAGCAGTGTCTGAGTGAGATGAATGAAGAAGTTCTGTTAATTCTTCATACTCAGGCTAGACAACTACAGGAAGTGATCAAGTTCAAACTTGGAATTTCAAACACAGTTTAAAAAACTTTGAAAATTTCTAATACAATCACTGACTCTTCAGTTTGCTCTTCTTTCTTTTCTACTTCTTCTTCTTCTTCTTCTTTGAATCAGAAGAAAACATATGCTCAAGCAGCTGAATCTGCTGTCTCTAAATCTGCTGTCTCTAAACCTACTGTCTCAAAACCTGCTCAAAATTCTGAGAAAACTGAGAAGAATACTGCTCATGCCTCTATTCATAGAAAAGTGAAAAAGAAAATGCAAAAAGAGAAAAACTTCCAAATCTCCAGAAATAGAAGACTTATTCTCAAAGTCTCAAACCAGGACATTCTGCAAAGAAACAAGCTAAACTCAAATCTCATTTTCAGAATCAGAAATGAAATTAATCAGCAGTTCTTTTCTCAGTTAATGACTGATATTAAAGTTCAAAAACCAGTTATAGCTTCAATTGAATCATCATTCTTTGGAAACTCTATCATTCTGACTACAATGCCTGAATTCAGTGCAGAATTCCTTATTCAGAATGAGAATCTCTGGAAGTCAGCAGTAGAATCTTTGTTAAACACAACAATTCTATCTGAAAGAGATGAAAAGTGGGACAAATTCATTCTTCATGATATTCCAGTTGAAATTTTTGACTGTGAAGAAGGAATGCTACTTCTCAAAAATGAATTGGAAGAATACAACTCTATTCAACTGAGAAAGAAGCCTGTATGACTAAATTCAATTGAGTTCAGACAAAGCAGGAGAAATGCCTCTGTTCTAGTATATACAAAAACACTTGAACAGTCAAAGATCTCTGAAGTAAGAGTAGCAGGTTTGAAAATGAGAGTTCATGAATACAAAGACTCAAGGATGAACCTCAAAGCTCAAACACAGTGTTCAAACTGTCAAAGATATGGACACTTTGCAATCTCATATTTTAGAGACTCAAAATGTGCATTCTGTGCCAGAGATCACAAAACTAGTAAGCATAAATATGAAACATGCTCAAAAAGAGGTGAAATTTGTCAACACACTCTGCTTAAGTGCTCTAATTGCAAAGAAAAACATGCATCTAGCTCAAAAGAATGTATGTTTGCTTCTAGAACTCAAAAGAACTGGAGAAAAGATGAAGCTCAAAGTCAATCTAGAACTGAAGAGAAGAGTCAAGCCAGTAAACTCACAACTGCAAGCTCAAAAAGAAGAAACTCTCAACTATCTAAGTCTTCAAACTCCAACTCTTCAGCTAAATGTAAACAGAACTTGAATCCTCAAACTCCTGTTAAGATTAGAGAATTGAGAAATGACTCTGATGATAAACTAGATATAATGCAAGCAGTTGAGATTCCTACTTTTCAGAACAGTTATAATCTACTATCTGATGATAGTGATTAGATTCTACTCTACTCTCTTTTAGTATGAATATACAACAAAAACAATAAAAAAAGTTTAAAAACTCTTCAAAAATCACATTTATTCAAAATAATGTGGATAGAAACTCAAATTGTATTTATTCTTGTCTTCAAATTGCATTTGAACAAAAAGTTGATTTTATACTGCTTCAGGAGCTGAATTTTGATGCTGAGCAAAAATATGTTATTTCTCATTCAAGCTACTACTGCTTTTTACCTCAAAAGTCTGAGATAAAGTCAAGAGTAGTGATCTATGGAAGAAAGAGATCAAGATATCAATTTAATCTAAGATTTGATATCATGTCTGACCCTGATATTCTGGTGAGTGATATTATAGATAAAGAAAATGAGTTTGATACTATACAGCTCATAAATATCTATAATGAAAAGTCATTGAAGAAAAATAACAATATCTGGACAATTGATAGAGAATTTCTGAACATAACTTCATCAAGAAACTCTATAATTGCAGGAGATTTCAATGCACATCATCCCTGATGAAATTCAGAATGCAAGAGAGCAGTGAGAGCTGATAATCTGATTGAATGGACCTTTGAGCATTCAATAGATTTGGTTAATAAGTCTGATCAACAAACATTCTTTAGAAAAGGCATGAAACAGAAGTCTATTATAGATCTAACCTTCATGTCACAAAATCTAATGAAAAGAAGACTTGTAAACTAGTTTATTGATTCAAATGAGACATCAGGATCAGGTCATGAGATTATTCAATTTGATATTGAACTGAGTGAAAAACAAATGAGTGAAAATCCTCTTCTCTCTAATCAGTATAACTTTGAAAAAGCTGATTGAAAAGCAGTTGAAGAAAGCATAAAACTGCTAAAATCTGAAAGACAGAATGAGCTATATTGGAATTCTGGTCAAGATATCTCAAATGAAATGCTTGAGAATAGAGTGAAGCTTATTACATCTATTATTCTAACAAGTGTTAGAGATAATATTTCAAAAAGAAAATCTTCTGAGTATTCAAAATCTTGATGAAATGAGAATATCTCATCTAAAAGGAAAGAATTAGCTACTGCTAGAAGATATTGAAAAAATGATGTAATATCTGATGAAGAGTTCAAAGCTGTCAGAAATGAATATTTTTCAGATATCAAAAGAGCTAAAACAGACTGCTGGAATAAATTTCTTGAAGAAGCACAAGGGAAGGAAATTTTTAAAGCTTTTAACTATACTAAAACAAGAAGTGTAGCAAAACTTCCAGCCTTAGAATATGAGTTTCAGAATAAATCATATACAGCAAACTCTTTTGAGGAAAAATGTCAAGCTTTCATGAGAATTCTCTTTCAGAACTCATCAGACTCAGATTCAGATTCAGAGGAAGAGAATATATCACTTCTCAACTACATTGATGAAAATGACTGGGAATGGTCTGATCTTACACAAGATGAATTAGAGTCAGCTATCTTCTCAAGTTCTGTTAAAACTGCTGCAGGTCCTGATTCAATTAATCACTTGATTATTCAAAATACATATTCCTACTTAAAGAATGAATATTTTGAGCTCTTTTTCAATCTCTTGAAAAATGGATATCATTCTGAATGCTGGAGAGAAGCCACTGGAGTGATTCTTGCAAAACCTAATAGAAAAACTTCAATTCCTAAGTCATATAGAGTAATATCTCTATTGAACTGTTTAGAAAAGGTTTTAGAAAAGATAATAGCTACTCAACTATCTTTTATAAGCTCTATAGATGATTCTCTTTTATTCAGTGAACAAATGAGAGATAGAAAACAGTGTTCTGCAATTGACACTGTTCTCTCAGTTGTTCATGATATTCAAATAGCAAAGCATGAGAGTCTGGTCTCAACTGCAGTTTTTATTGATATAAAGAAAGCATTTGATCATGTTTCAAAGTCAAAGTTAATTCAGACATTGAAGATATTAAAACTGCCACTTTCTCTAATAAAATGGATTAACTGTTTTATGTCTAAAAGAATTATACAACTCTTCTTTGATGGAATGAAACAAGACAAGACTGAGATAAAAATAGGAGTATCACAGGGATCTTCAATCTCACTCATTTTATTTGCAATATACACTGCATATCTATTCAAAAATAGAAATATGAGAATAGTGCAATCTCTGAGTTATGTGGATGATATTGGTCTAGTCTACAGCTCAAAAACTATCAAAGAGAATTTGAAAGTAATTGAAGAAGCTGCAAAGAAAATCTTTGTTAGAGCAGATATCAATCAAATTCAATTTGATATGAATAAAACTGAGTTAATTCATTTCTTTCCTAGACTCAATGAGAAAGAACTATCTCTAACTCTTTTAAATAGAGAGATTAAACCCAGTGTAAATGTCAAATGATTAGGAGTATGGTTAAACTCCAAGTTGAATTTTAAATATCACATTCAACAAAGAACTGTCAAGGCAGAAAGACTATTGAACAACATAATCAGACTATCAAATACAGAGAGAGGTCTATCCTTTCAGGCTATGAGACAGTTATATATAGTCTGTATCACATCAGTAGCTGATTATGAAGTTCAAGTTTGGTGAAATAATCAAGGGAATTTCACTGAACTCTTTCAAAGTCTGCAAAACAGAGCCTTGAGAAGAATTCTGGGAGCATTCAAATCATCTCCTATTAAAGCAATGGAAATTGAAGCTTCAATTCCTCCTCCTGCTATTAGATTTGAAAAGGCCTGTATGAACTATGCTCTGAGAGTTGTAAAGATGAGCTTAAATCATATAATCAGAGAAAGAGTCTCTTCTTCATTTCCATCAATTAACTCTGGAAATGAACTGGATTGGAATAGATTTCTTGATTGAAATGAAAATAATTCTTCAAAGAAAATGCCTTCTCAACTGTACAGACTATGCTCTCTGATTAAAAATCAATTTTCTTCTTTAAATGTTGAAAAAGTTGATCATGAGAAGTTATCTCCCTGGAGAGAAAAGCTTGAATCTCTTATAGACTTACAAATAAGTGAACTATCAAAAGAGAAAGAATATGAACAGCATTTGAAGAGAATTTCTACAATCAATATAAAAGACTCTATTCTGGTTTATTCAGATGGCTCAAAAAATGAGAACTTGAATAGATTAGGCGCAGGCATCGCTTATACTGAAGATAATATTAATTTTATCTCAGATTTCTGGAATCTAGGCTCTGAATGTGAAGTCTTTGATGCTGAACTATTTGCAATAGTGAAAGCTTTCAAACTCATTGAAATAAAATCTCATAAAAGAGGAAATTGTTTGAAAGAGGCATGGATATTCTCTGATAGTCAAGCTGCTTTAAAAAGACTTAGAAATAGTCAGATTCATAATGATCAAATGAATCTTGAACTGATCTTAAACTCTGTTTTGAAAATTCAAAAGAGAAGAACATTAAAGCTGATAATTCATCTACACTGGGTTCCTGCTCACATGAATATTCATGATAATGAATTGGCTGATTCAGCTGCAAAAAAGGGTGCAGAATTAAGCAGATCTATTCAAAAAATTATGTCCTGGTCTTTTATAAAGAGAAAAATAAAAGAATCTTGTTTAGACAAGTGAAATGAAAGCTGGCAGAAACAAAAGAAGAGTATACATTATTCAAGATTTGAAACAAAACCCAAGTGGAAATCTTGTTCAATTAAATGTAAAAAGAAAATATTCTCATCTATAATACAGCTGAAACTAGGACATGACTATTTCAAATCTTATATACAAAGATTTGATGATAGATTTGACTCAATAGAATGCTCATTCTGCAATACAAATGAGAATCCTGAGCATATTGTAATGCACTGTGCATTATACAATAGTCTCAGAGTCAGATTGAAAGAGAAGTATGATCTAAATCAATTAAATATGAGATTCTTATTCTCAACTGAGACAGGAATTAAATACTTAATAGACTTTCTATCAGAAACTCAAGCAGCTACAAGAAAATAGCTAAATTCAGAATTATCTGAGTATGAAGAGGAGGAAATAAATCAGATATAGTCTGTTAAAACAGCTATACACTCTCTTTTAATAATTTGTTTTGTTATAGTCTCTCTTTACTTTATCTTTTTCTTTATCTTTTTCTTTCAATTTCTTTCTATCTATTTATTCAATGTGTCTATCTTTGAGACTGTGTTCTTTTTCTCTTTTCTTTTGTCATGATATTGTCAAATGATTTCAAAGTATCAAAAGATGTTAAAACACTGCAATTTGTAAACAGTTTTTGTATTCTGGGCTGGAATTTTCTGATTTTGCATATCTGAAATTGATGAATGTATAATAGTTAACTTTACAGACATAGAAAAAACCCTGAGAACTAAAGTTCTCAGGTAGATGTCATAGTCTCTGACTGCATACATCTATAATTGAAGAATAATAATAATAATAATAATAATAATAATAGTGATGCAGCTGCAGTCTCTGTGACTGCTAAGAAAGTTAGATTAAAGACAGAGACAGTAGTGTTAATGAGCTGTGAAAGTATTACTTTTATTATCATATTTTCTTCTTCTTCTGCATCTCTTACAGCCGCAGTGATAGTAGCTGTATCTTGTAGTGAGATGTCATTTCTTCTGCTGATCAGTTTGTCTACATCTAATTCATTCTCTGCTCTTCTTATTATCATTGTAACACTGCTCTTCTCTTTAATCAATACAGTAATATATGAGCTCATGTGATCATTTGAAGAGAACTCTGAAAAGAGCTTGATTTCAGAGACAGTAACTCTGAGAATCTTAATCTATAGTTTCTCTTCTATGACACATCTGAGCTCTGCTCAGAAAACTGCTGAGTTGAGTCTGCAGAGTTCTGCAGTTTCTTTATCTTCTTTCTGTAAGAAGACTTCAGTGCAGTCTCTGACTGATATTATTACTTATCTACACTATATCAAGCAGCTGAAGAAAGAGAGGATTTTATACATCTATCTCTTCTCTTACTTTTATTATTTTTATTATATCTGTAACAATAACTTCTATCTCTCTGTAAGTGTTATCTACTTTATAAGAAGATGTCATATCAATTCTGATAAGAAGCTCAGATACTCAAGTAGTACAGAGTAAGAATCTCAGAGCTTCAAGTGTTAATAAATTCTATCAAGACTGGAAAGATTCTTCTTACTTATCTGTAAAAGAAGATAAAGACATAAGTCTCTAAGATCAAAAAATACCTCAGAATGACTGATCTTAAGAAGAGATCAGCTGATACTGTCATTGAAAGTGCTACAGAGATTAATTACTGATTAAAGAGAATCTCACTTTAATTAAAGTAAATAACTGAGATGCTTTATAAATTTATAAGTTAATATATTAAGTATCTTTTATACTCTTCTACAGCATACTCTTCTACAGTGCTGCAGTGCTAACTTCTCAGTAGGTAAAGATATCAGTGCTAGAGACTTCAACAGTGAAGAATGAGTTTAATGAAGATATAATTATTAATAAGTAGTGTAAGAGGCCTACGCTGAATATATCAGTATGATATTGATAGGTCTTATATAACAAAGAGAAAAACATTAGAGAAGGAAAGAAAGAGAAAGTATGAGAATCAGTGATCAGAGTGAATATTTATACGCGTATGTGATAGTGTATGTAATGAAGCTTCAGAGTGGAAGAATCTATACACATTTATAATAACTGAGAATCAGTGATTGAGAATGGCCGAGAATCAGAGTGTACGCGTTCGAGAATAAAGTGGCGGCTGAGGATCAGCAATTGAGAATGACTGAGAATTGAAGTGTACACATTTAAGAATGAAGTGATTGAAATCTGTGAAGTGTAATAGAATAGTTTATATGATTAATCAGATGCAGCTCATCACATTAGTCTTCTCTTTTCAGAAGCAGTTCTCATTAGGCAAGAACTGCTGTTTCAGATAACATGAAACTCAGAGTTCAGATCAGTTGATTATAGTTAACTCATTTCACAAGATATTATCAGCTGCAGCTGCAGAATCTCTCATTGAGAATATTCTCAATCTCTCACTCAAGCTCATTATCTTCTTCTATGATGTCTGGCAGCTGTCAGTCAGAAGTCAGTTGAGAAGAAAATGAGTCAGTGACAGTGCAGCAGAGCAAGCTTGTGTGAAAGACATTATAAATCTCTGATAATATATTAAGATAGTAGTTATGATTATCTACAACTTCTATTACTTTATGCTTGACATGATGATAATTCAGTATACAAGATGAATGTATAATCTGTATATTCTTAAGATTCAATTACATTAAGTCTTCTATCTTATATTATTCAGTGAGATCTCAGTAAACATTGATTTAATTCTTTTAATCTTATTTCACAGTTGTCATAGAGATTTCTGCTCAGTCACAGATATCTCAGATCTTTATTACTATATTATCAGCAATCTGAATTGAACTGTGAGAGTTTGATATGAACTGTGTAATCTCTAGAAGATTCAACATCTTCATATAATAACTGTGTATAAGAAAAAATAGGCTTATATCTGTTGAAATGATATCTTATTCATTAATAGTGATCTCTGCATGTAGAAGCAGGTCATATCAATCATCTTATAAGTGATTGTAAAACTTATACAGATAATTCTTTATAATCTGAATTATCTGTTCTAATACATCATCAATCTCAGAGTGATAGACAGTTAACAGACAGTGTGTAATCTTGAGAACTTGACAGATTCTTGTTCAGAGAGTGCTTATGAATTGATGATCTCAATTTAATACTATAGATCTCAGCAATTCATGCATTCAATAGAATGAGCTCTGTAGAAAAGCTTTAATAACTTGTTCAGTATTCATCTTATTACAAGATTTCAATATTACATCTTTACTTAATCAATTCACAATGATCAGAATGTTTCTATAATTCTTACTCTCAGAGAGATCAACAGTGAAGTCAATTATCATATCTTATCAGACTCTATCAGAGACATTGAGTAGTTTCAGTAGATCTTTTCTATGATTCTTTCATGAGATAATAAAAGAATAATAATTACAGTTTCAGACAAAGCATCTAATACTGTTTAATATCTCAGATTAGTAGAACTCTTAAGAGATCATTCTATATAGTTATTCACAGCCTGAATAATCAGTTATGTACAAATCATGTATCTCTTACATTATTCAGATGTGTAAGAGTTCAGAGTGAGAGACTCAGTATTATTCACAGAATTATAGAGTGTTATTATTATCAATTGAACATTCTGAGATATCAGTTCTTATACATAGTTCTGAAGAAAATCAGAGTGCTTCTTAATATACTGCTTCAGTGAGTGCTTGAAGAAGTTCATCAGTTTGAGCTGTTATATACCACAATTTATTCAGTGTAGATTCAGAGAATGTTCTTATCAGTAAAGTACGAATAGTGTCATAAGTGATCTCATTGTAATCAACTAATATCTTCAGATTCAAGAGTCAGTATTCTCAATTCATTCAGCACATATCTATCATATCAGACAGTATATCTTATTCTCATTATAAGAGAGCATCTGTCATTGAGTTCTGACTGTCAGAGCAGTAGTGTATTATAAAATGAAAGCCGCTTAGAAACTCTGATCATTGCATCTATCATTCAGTGAGTTTACAGATAGTTGTAAAGTGCTTGAGATTCTTATGATCTATGATTATCTCAAATTCAGAGATACTTTGAAGTTCAGAGTTTCATTCTTCTAGACAGTGTACAATTGTAAGAAGTTTCTTATCATAGATCTCATAGTTGCATTCAGCAGGACTCCGTTTCTTAGACATAAAAACATATAATTGTAAGACATCTTCATTATTATATTGCAATATAACTCTCTCTGTAACATAGTCAGAGAAGTCAGCTTCAACAACTGTTTTATAATCAGAGTTAAATATTATTAGTAGAGAGATCTTGATAAACATCTTCTTTATCTATATAAATGCAGCTTCAGCATCTGCTAATCACTGAAATACTGAGTTCTTTCTGATGAGTTCTGTAAGTAATCTCACAATATCTGAGAAGTTTCATATAATGCTGACAGAAGTTAGCAAATCTGATAAAGCTTCATACATCTTTCACAGTATATGAAGCTTTTCATTCAAGATTGACAGAGACTTTCTTAGAATTCATTTGAATTTTCTTATCAGCTTCTATAATAAAACCTAGATATTTAATACTCTTGACTTCAAAGTCACACTTGTCAATATCTATTAATAGTTCTACTTCTCATAATTATTGTAATACTCTTTGTATGTGTTTCTGATATTCTTTTCTGAACTCATCAGTGAAGATGAGAATGTCATTGAGATATACAGATGCAAATTTATCAAGGAAATCTCAGAGTGCTCAGTTAATATACTTCTGAAATATACTGAGAATATTGATCAGTTCAAAGAGTGTAACTATTCATTCAAAGAGATCATAACATGTTCAGAATGCTGTAAGTCATTCATCTTCTTCAGTGATATGAACTTTATGCAATGCAGTGATAATATCTAGTTTTGTAAATCATTGAGCTTGTCTGATATGAGCTAGAGTTTCATTGATAAGAGATAAAGAATAGTGATTCTTCTTAGTTAATCTGTTCAATTCTTGATAGTTCTCACAGAATTGAAGTTCTTCATCTGATTTCTTTGCAAAGAGAATAGAAGCTGCAGCAGAAGAGTTACTAATATGTATGAATTTCTTATTCAACAGATCATTGAGTGTCTTCTGAAGAAGAAGAAGTTCATCTCAAGACATATTATAAACAGAGTCTTATGATGACTCAGAGTTCTTATCATTCTTCTTTTCTCACTTAATACTGTGATCTACTCCTGAGCCTCATAAGAAAAATATATTCATAGTGTTATCTTGTTAAAAGATATCTAGATATTCATAATATTGTTGTGAGAGTTTTGTATAAGAATCTGTTATTATAATACAGGATAACTTTTCTAGAGCCTTTTTAATACCAGTCAGACTGATGAAGAAGATTGATATATAATTCTACTGTCAGTGATTCTTTCAGCAACTTCTTTTTCTAAGTATTTCATAGGCATTGACAGAGATCTGTGTCAGATTCATAGTCTTATGAATGTCATTCTCATGAATTCTATCATTATTAGAGAATATTAAACTCCTGTTTCAAGTGTTCAATAAGATGTCTTATTCAGATAGTCAGGCAAGTTCTAAAATAAGATTATAATCAAGATTATCAACTTCATATGCATAGGCATCTTCACACTGATATTCTTCAACATCTATATTTAGTTTTATCATATAATAGATGCAAACATCTTTTGAATTATTGAATTCTGCAAGAAGTCAGAGTTTTAATAAGAAGATACACTGAAGATTATAATATCTTACAACTGAAGATTTAATCATTGTATAGTAATATAGATTACTGTCTATCATGACTTTCATATTATATATATTATCAATTACAGTAGATACAAGAATTGCATTCATTGTTATTTTCTCTTCAAATTATTATTATCTGATCTCTTCAAGCTTCTATTTATAAATTTGAACAGAAGCTAATCTTTTCTCTGTTTTATTGAGACATTCTCATAGTTATCTTCTGAATCTTTCTTCACTGCAATGTGATTGATGTGAACAGACACTGTGAGTGAGAAGATACATAGGCTGATCAGCAGTTGAAAGCAATGTGCTCTGATCAGCTACAGTTGATACACACTTCTCATTGACATTGATTGATGACTTCTTTGAGAGTGATCGCAGGAACTCAGAAGCCTGTTTGAATGACAGAGACTCTTGCTTATATATAGATATTCAAGTCTACTCAATTCATAGCATCTGCATCTTTGTTATTCTTCAGCATAAGTGTATAAGTGACTGAGATGTAATGTCTTCTGCCACTGTTCTATATACTTTTAAGCTTGATAAGATGATCATTCAATGTCTAAAGCTGTGTGCAGAAGTCTTTATAAGTTGAGTCTTCATTTACACTTATAAGAGTCTATAAGAGTTTGAAAGTTAATGTCTTCTTGAGCATGCTAATCTTCAATCAATTCTCTCAAGATTAATCACCTGCTTCTAAGATCTTGATGTTGAAGTCAGGAATAAATGTTATAAGAGAAATGTTTCTCTGTTAGATACTCTGTAATCAATCTAACATCTTCTGTTGTATGACAGTTATTATTATTATTATTCTTCAATTATAGATGTATGCAGTCAGAGACTATAATATCTATCTGAGAACTAAAAGTAAAAGTTCTCAGGGTTTTTCCTATATCTATACAGTTAACTATTATACATTCATTAATTTCAGATATGTAAAATTAGAAAATTTCAGCTCAGAATATAAAAACTGTTTACAAATTGCAGTATTTTAACATCTTCTGATACTTTGAAACCATTTAACATGACAAAAGAAAAGAGAACACAGTCTTAAAGATAGACATATGAAATAGATAGATAGAATAGAATAGAAAGAAAAAAGTAAAGTAAAATAATAAGAGACTGTAATGAAACAAATTATTGAAAGATAGTATATAGCTATTATTATTATTATTATTATTATTATTCTTCAATTATAGATGTATGCAGTCAGAGACTATAACATCTATCTGAGAACTTTTAGTTCTCAGAGTTTTTTTTATATCTGTAAAGTTAACTATTATACATTCATCAATTTCAGATATGCAAAATCAGAAAATTTTAGCTCAGAATACAAAAACTGTTTATAAATTGCAGTGTTTTAACATCTTCTAATACTTTGAAATCATTTAACAATATCATGATAAAGAAAAAGAGAACACAGTCTTAAAGATAGACACATTAAATAGATAGATAGAAAGAAATTGAAAGAAAAAGACAAAGTAAAAAGAGCTACAGAACAAGATCTCTGCAGTTTATATCTTAAGCTATATACATATTTTAACACTTTATATAACTGACTGCTGTCTCTGTTCTCTCAGACCTGCTTCAGAGATTATTATTCTCTCTAAAGAGTCACTGCTCATCTAGCTTCTGTAACTAGCTTACTCATAAGTGAGATTCTCACTAAGAATAATATCAGAGCTATTCAATTCTAGTTAAGTCTCTAATCTTTCAACTGTCAATCTCAGCATTTCAGTCTATTAATTGACTGTTATGATCTTGCTTATACTAATCATCTATTAAGAGCACCTAGGTCTCATCTCATCTAGATTCTTACTAGGCTCAGAGTGTTCTAATCAGATAGTTTTTAAATCTCATTCTCTGAAAGTGAGTGTCTAGAGTGAGAGAGATGAGACCTGGTCAGTTAATCTTGATAATAATTCACTATTCTGCAGATACTCTAGACCTCAATCACTCTAGTACTGATCTAACTTGAAGCATCTGAGAAGCTGTTAACTCTAAGATCAGTGAGAATTAGTGTCTGAAAACCTCTGAAATGAACATTTTAAACTTGATAATAATTCACTATAGTGCATCTGAGAGCCTCTGATACTGCTTTATAACTTAACAGTGAAAGCTATGATTAAGATGACTCTCATAGAGTTCGAACCTGCCCTCTCTTGACATTCATTCCCCGGGGGGAAGGCCGCTAATTGAGGCTTCATGGTAGCGTAGTTAATCACTACGCCACTGAGTCAGTATATAGCTGTTTTAACAGACTATATCTGATCAATTTCCTTCTCTTCATATTCAGATATTTCTGAATTCAGTCATTTTCTTGTAGCTGCTTGAGTTTCTAATAGAAAGTATATTAAGTATTTAATTTCTATCTCAGTTAAGAATAAGAATTTTATATTTAATTAATTTAGATTATACTTCTCTTTCAATCTGACTCTGAGACTATTGTATAATACACAGTGTATTACAATATACTCAGAATTCTTATTTGCATTACAGAATGAGTATTCTATTAAATCAAATCTATTATCAAATCTTTATATATAAGATTTGAAATAGTTATATTCAAATTTCAGCTGTAATATAAATCAGAATATTTTCTTTTTACATTTAATTAAATAAGATTTTCACTTGAGTTTTGTTTCAAATCTTGAATAATGTATACTCTTCTTTTGTTTCTATCAGTTTTCATTTCACTTATCTAAATAAGATTCTTTTATTTTTCTCTTTATAAAAGATCAGGACATAATTTTTTGAACAGATCTGCTTAATTCTGAATCTTTTTTTACAGCTGAAGCAGTCAATTCATTATAATGAATATTTATATAAGTAGAAACTCAGTGTAGATGAATTATCAGCTTTAATATTATTCTCTTTTGAATTTTTAAAATGAAGTTTAAGATCAGTTCAAGATTTATTTAATTATTATGAATCTGACTATTTCTAAGTCTTTTTAAAGCAGCTTGACTATCAGAGAATATTCATATCTCTTTCAAATTATTTTCTCTTCTATAGGATTTTATTTCAATAAGTTTGAAAGCTTTCACTATTATAAATAGTTCAGTATCAAAGACTTCAGATTCACAGTCTAAATTTGAGAAATCTGAGATAAAATTAATATTATCTTCAGTATAAGCAATATCTGTATCTAATCTATTCAAATTCTCATTTTTTGAGTCATCTGAATAAATGAGAATAGAGTCTTTTATATTAATTATAGAAATTCTCTTCAAATGCTGTTCATATTCTTTCTCTTTAAATAGTTTACTTATTTATAAGTATATAAGAGATTCAAGCTTTTCTCTTCAGAGAGATAACTTCTCATGATCAATCTTTTTAATATTTAAAGAAGAAAATTGATTTTTAATCAGTAAGTATAGTCTGTACAGTTGAGAAGGCATTTTCTTTGAAGAATTATTTTCATTTCAATCAAGAAATCTATTTCAATCCAGTTCATTTTCAGAGTTAACTGATAGAAATGAGAAAGAGACTCTTTCTCTGAATATATGATTTGAGCTTATCTTTTGTAAGAAATCCCGCTTCTCGCGGATTCTTTACCTCTATTCCTATCTCTCGCGTAACCAATAGGGCTAGCGGCCCTTGGCTACACACAACTATATAGACTGGAGTTCGCGAATACTATTTATAACTCAGCTTAAATGCTATTATACATTTAATCTCTACATTTTATCTTTCTACTGTGAATACTTCTAGTAGTTAACAGTACATATCATGTCAAGCTGTAAACATCTGAATAATTGTCTGTGAGCACTTATTCTTACATTTCAAGCTCAGTCAGTCAGCAACTGTCTATTATAACTGAAAGAACTAGAAACTTGTATACTTCAATCTCTGTGAACTCTACTACAGACACTCAGAAGTAGTCATCTGAATCATGAATAATTCTTATAGAAGAAGTCTCAGAGAACTTATCAATCACTCACAGAACATTATTCTCTGCATCTGTGACAGAGAAACTCTTCAAATTCACAAATGAATCAATCTCAGTGAAGAACATTCTTGAGTATCTCTCATAAGACTAAGCTATTTTTCTACAAGAAATGCTTACTGTCTGCAAACACTCTTAAACTGAGTCTCTAGACATGATCTTCAGAGATATCTGTGAACTGAAAAGAAACTTTCTTAAGTTACAATCACTTAAGGTCACTTATTGAATTATAATCTATAAAAGCTTTTGTAAGTTTGTATTTGAAATTGACTCACAAGCTCAGCTGTGTGATATGAAAGATGAAGAAGCTATCATCTATGTAATAACAGATCTCTATTACACTGAAGTCAAGAACTGGCTGAATTATCTAGAAAATGATCATGAGAGATTCTGATAATCTATTCTCAAGACCTATCTAGAGAACAAGTTGAGAGACTCTGCAAGCTGAATAGAGAACATCTGAACTGTGATTATCAATATTAGAAAAAGAGATAAGAAATCTGATAAAGACTACTCACAGCACTTTATAAAATTATGATATGAATTGAGATCTGTGAAAACAGGGCTCTGAAACAAGACCTGAATAATGATATTTATAAAGAGACTGAATAAAGACATGCAGAACAAGCTTATTGAGTAAGACTCTAAGTTCTTGACTCTGAAGAAACTGATGACTCTCATTCACTGCTTACAGATCACTATGAGAGTTACAGATCTGTGAAGAGTGAATCATTGACTGATTCTGTAAGAGCTAGAACAACAGAGAACAGATTTGTCAGAAAAAGATGATAAGATATAGAGAGATTTATATCTGACTGCTGAGCAGAGAGAGAGAGCTTTATAAGCTTCTATGAACAGAATATATAACAGAGAGATTAAGAAAAAGAAACTCTACTTCATCTATTCTAAATCAGAATATCTCTGTACAAACTGTCTGAATAAATCAAAATAGAAATTTGAAGAGTTGTGAACAGAGTCAGTAACAGCCTTCTTAAGAGTCTTAAAGCTGACATCTGAATCTGTTGCTTCTCTGATGAAAATGCTTACTCATGAGAAGAGACTATATTGCAGTACTGCTGCTCTGTAAGCATGAGAAGTATTGATGAACTCAGAATCTCAGGTCACTGTGATGTCTCTAAAGCTCATGAAGTGAATGAGTTAAAAGATGAAAACTGAGAACCTGCTCTTATAACAAGCAGGGTGTAAGAACTCAGATCTGAGAGCTGAGAGACTTATAAGAATTATCTTTGAATTGCAAGATCTCTCTGAAATCTGAAGAAGATTTGCAGAAACTGTGATTATCACAGATATTGCAGATAATATGTACTTGAGACTTGTATAACTTCAAAGACACAATTCATACATAGCTGTTTATAAGTCAGATTTATACTTCTGATCAGTGTTGACAGACTCACTTACAGAGATAAAATCAGTTAATACTGCAGAGTTAATCAGAGAAGATAAGCTCATCTATATAATAACTTTATAAGTGTCTGAGAATCTCACAGTCATGAAAACTGAGCTTCAGATATCAGAGAAATACTGAGATCTTACAGAGATATTCAGCTCAGCAAAGGCAGCTAAGCTTCTCTCTCACTGTGAGAAGAATCTGATAATAGATTTAGTAGAAGAGTAGAAACTCTTCTGAGAACTAATCTATAAGCTCTCTCATTATAAGACAGAGATCTTATGAATCTATATAAAGAAGAATCTGAAGAATGACTTTATCTAATCTTCACAGGTCTTTGCAGAAGCCTCTGTGATATTTATAAAGAAGAAGAATAAAGATCTCAGATTATATGTAGATTACTACAATCTGAACTTCAAGATAATAAAGAACTGCTATTCTCTATCTCTGATTAAGAATGTGATTAACTGTCTCACAGAAGCTGTCATATTCATATAACTGAATGTAATCAATATATATACATAGCTGTGAATTCAGTCTGAGAATGAATGAAAGACTGTCTTTAGAACTGTACTGAGATTGTTTAAATATCTAGTAATGTCTTTTGATCTGACTAATGTCTCTATGATATTTCAGTCTTTCATTAATAAAACACTTCACACATATCTGAATATCTTTATGATAATATATCTGAATAATATGATAATGTACTTCATGAAGAAGAAAGAATACACTGAGCATGTATGAAGTATGTTGAAGATCTTAAATGAGATAGAACTGTATATTAAGCTTATAAAGTGCAACTTCAGTATCTGCTGAATTAATTTCCTAGAATATGTAATCACTGCAGATAGTATTCAGATGAAATCTTCACAGATTGAGACTATTCTATCATAACTGAAGTCAACTAGTATTCATGAGATTCAGATCTTTCTGAGCTTTATGAATTTCTATAGATGATTTATCTTTGTATTCACAAGAATCTTCTTGACTCTTACAGACATGCTGAAGAGTAAAAATAAGAAGAAGTCATTCTGTAAATAAAGAATGAAAAGATTATTAAGAAGAAAGAACTGCAAGAACTTTCTTATCTCAGAAGCTCACAGAGTCTTTGCAAGATTGAAACAGATATTCACAGACATAGTGATACTGTTTCACTTTAATTTCTTACTCTTAATCAGATTGAAGATAGATGTCTTCTTCTTTATAATTTCAGAACTAGTCTCACAACTACAGCTAAATGAGAACTGAGTTTCAGTGACCTTTTTCTCACAGAAGATGCAATCTGTGAAGATTAACTATGATATTCATAATTAGAAGCTTCTTATGATAGTGAAATTCTTTCATTACTAATATCACTACTTTGAGAATCTTATAATAGTGATTACTGTTAGAACTGATTATAACAGCTTACAACAGTTTACTTCAATTAAGAAACTCTCATAATAGCAGATTCACTGAGCTCAGAGACTGAGTGAGTTCTAGTTTAAGATAGAATATATCAAGAGAACTAAGAACTCAGCAGATGAACTCTCTCACAGATCAGACTATATTAAGAAGATCAGAGTGACAGACACAGAGAGACTAGAGAAGATAGAAAAGCATTATAGAATGCTCAGACTGAGTGTTATGAAGAGATTGACTGAAGAGTCTCTTAATCTCTTATAAGAGAAGAGAAGAGAGAGAGAGAAGAAGCCTGTATAACTACTCTCTATAACACTGAGAGTCAACACTCTAAGAATCTCTGTGAGAATTCTTGAAGAGAGTATCTATAATCTGAAGAATTTACAGGCTTTGAGAAGTGCTGTAGAAGACCTGGTGTAAGAGAAAACAGAGTATAAGTCTTTATAAGATCTTCTATTCAGATTGTCTGAACTGCAACTGAAGAATGAATATACTCAGTATATTCAGAAACTACTTATAATAGAAACTAATCCTGCAGAAATAAAGAATTCAAGAGACTTAAATAGTCTCTTATGAAGAGAGGGCTGAATTTATGTGCCTGTGAATGAGTTTCTATATATAGAACTTATTAAAAGGTATCATGACTCTTCTCTAGCAGGTTATTTTACAGATACTAGAACTCATGAGTTGCTCATAAGAAAATACTTCTGACTGAAGATGTGAGAACTTGTGAAGAAGATAGTGAATTCTTATACTGTTTATCAGAGTTTGTGAGTAGTATAGTTCAGATTATATGAAGAACTTACTTCTCTATTTATCTCACAGAAACCTTGGAAACAGCTAGAAATGAATACTCTTGTAAGTCTCTCTGAAAGCAAGAATATATATAATGTCTGCTTTAACAGTGTGCTGATGATAGTGAATTACTTTATCAAGATAATACACTTTATACTCATCTGTAAGAACTTGAAGTCAAAGAATTTAGCTTATATCTTTATCTGTGATGTGATTCAGTTACATGAATTGTCTGTGAACATTGTCTCAGATAGAGAATCAATCTTCATAGAAGAGTTCTGATCTGATCTGATAATTATACTGAAGATCTTATAAGATCTAAGCATGACTTTTTATTAACAGACAGATGATCAGATAGAATATCTGATGAGTATATTAAAACAGTATCTGTGATACTTTGTCAATTATAATCAGAATGACTGAGTACATTGATTATCACTTATAAAGTTCATATACAATAACTTAAAGTATGTCAGTATAGATAAAACTCTCTTTGAGATACTCACTGAGACTTATTCACAGATGATCTTGATGAATCTGTGAGAGTACACTATAGAGTGTGATAATATCTGTGAATGAGCTGAGAGAATTCAGAAGATTCAGAAGAAAGTCTGTGAATTCTTAAGAAAGACTTAAGAGTATTAGAAGAGATACTATGACTTCAAGTATATTATAAAGAGTTTTAAGAAAGATGATAGAGTCTAGCTGAGTCTAGAAAATATTATCATATAAAGATTTAGTAAGAAGCTGAATCTCTTACAGACAGAGTCTTATAAGATTATGAAGAAAATTAGTTTACAGTTCTATAGATTGAAACTGTTATCTGAGTTACAGATATACAATGTTTTTCATGTCTCTTTGCTCTGTGAATATAAGAAATTCTTAGAAGAGAATTCTGTGACTCATCACTCTATCTGTGAAGCACTAGAGAGTGAAAGAGAATATCAGATTAAAGAGATTATTAACTCAGAGAAGCAAGATTATAAGCTCTGATTCAAGGTTCAGTGATAAGAGTATTCTGATAAGATAAATGAGTTCACTTAAGAATTATCTGAGTAGATAAGATGTCTGTAGAAGCTGAGATATGACTTTTATACTGTAAATTCTGATAAGTTAGAATAATGTGATCTTCACTAAGAATCTGATTGTGATAAAGATATTAACACTGTTATTTATGAACTCTAGTCTATAAGATGATAAGTTTCTACTGAGATGAACAGTCTGCAGTGTATATAAGAAAAGAAGAAATCATATTCTTATTAAAATTAAAAAATAAGAAAATAAACAGAACTGTGAACACAATTTAAAGACTAATAAAGAAAAAAATAAAGAAAACTCAAATTCATACTCTTAATATCTGTAACACTCAATCTTCTCATAACTATTAATTTTCTTCTTCAAAGAAGCAGAGAGTATTATATCTGTGATACAGATAATTATTACATTTGACATGAAGACTGTCAGAAATGTACAGACTTTAGAGAAGCTGAACATCAGAGTGTGTACAGTTGTAGCAGAATCTTGAAGACTGATTATCTACACATGTGACTAGATATCTCTTATGAAGCTGTGTTCACTCTCTCAGTTATACTGAAGTATTCAGTCTGAAAATAATTGAGATGCAGAGAGAGAGCTCATCTGTTCAGACTAACTCTCATTGTGAATTCATGGTATTCACATTGCTCTAATTACCTGGATTTTGTGAGTACTCAGGAACTTATCTCTCATTGATAATGAGATTGTGAAAATGCACTGTGACATGAGAATCATTGATAGAGAATCTAGACATATTCACATATGCCTGATCAGTGATTGTATGAGTAGAAAGAGAGTGATTGTAGGCCTGCAGAGTCACAGGAGACACTGACAATACAGAGAGCTTCACAAGAACTGTCAGCTAGAGTCTGTAAGGAATTACTTGTGAGAAGACTTACAGCAAAGAGAAGAACTGTGCTGCTTGAAGTCAGAGACTGATCTGAGAGAGGCAGGGGATTGACTACTGATCTGAAGATTGAGTGCAGTGACAGAGCTGAAAGAGATGAAGACACAGTTGTGAACAGCAGTATCTCTGCTTCATCAGCTGATAAAAAGTGATCAGAGAAGTTATGAAGATGCTCATGAGAAGCTCAGCAGCAGTCAGACATTGTTTGTAAAGATATTGAAATTAAAAAAATCTTTTATTCTTGAGAAGTTCTTGAATCAATATGCAGATATTGTCAGAAATACTCTCTCTCTGTTATCTGAGTGAAAACACTTCATGAATGAATGAGAATACTTATAGTTTATAAGAATAAGAGCTGTTATAGAAAAAGAGAAAAGAAGATGAGATTTCATAGACAGATCTGAGATATTTATACTACTTTAGAGAGATTTGCTTACACTGTGAGTGATTTCACAGAACAGTCAGATTACTCTAGTAAATAAGAGTGATTGTAAATCACAGACCTGAATCTTTCTATATAACTATAAAGAGTGATTGTAAACTGCAGATATCTTGATTCTACAATTCTACAGAGTTGATGAAAGAATGAAAAATTCCTCACAATTCTACAGTGTTAAAGAACAATGATTCATGAGAATGAGTGAAAGATTAACTTATGAATGTTTCTCTTTGATAAGAGTGATCTCACAGAAAGTGATTCATCTATAAGATGAATCTGTGTAATGATCACACAAGAATTTTGTAAAAATGATTAAGAGTCAACTGAAACTCTTCTATATAAAAGATGTGAGATGAATCTATATGATAGTCAGAGAAGAATCTGTAGATTACAAAGAATCTTATAAAATAAGAAAGTGAGTGACAGACTCTTTTCTCTTTGTAATAACAAGGGATTTTTCCTCACTGAGATTTTTTATAGATGTGAAGGGTTTTTAGTGAGTATTACTGCAGTGCTGAGCTGATTCTATGAAGTCACTCAGTGAAAGACTTCGCGGATGAAGTCTTAGAGAGAGAGGGATATGTAAGAAATTGTACTTCTCATGAATTCTTTATCTCTATTTCTATCTCTTGTGTAATCAATAGGGCTAGCGGCCCTTGGCTACACACAACTATATAGACTGAAGTTCATGAATACTATTTACAACTCAGCTTGAATACTATTATATATTTGATTTCTACATTTTATCTTTCTACTGTGAATACTTCTAGTAGTTAACAGTACATATCACACCAAGCTGCAAACACCTGAATAATCACCTGCGAGCACTTATTCTTACATCTTTATAACTCTCAGAGCATAGTTTATACAGGCCTTTTCAAATCTAATAGTAGAAGAGAGAATTGAAGCTTCAATTTTCATTGCTTTAATAGAAGATGGTTTGAATGCTCTCAGAATTCTTCTCAAAGCTCTGTTTTGCAGACTTTGAAAGAGTTCAGTGAAATTTTCTTGATTATTTTATTAAACTTGAACTTCATAATCAGCTACTGAGATAATACAGACTGTATATAACTGTTTTATAGCCTGGAAGAATAGACCTCTCTCTGTATTTAATAGTTTGATAATGATGTTTAATAGTCTTTCTGTCTTGACAGTTCTTTGTTGAATATGATATTTAAAATTCAACTTGAAGTTTAACCATACTTCTAATCATTTGACATTTAAACTGGGTTTAATCTCTCTATTTAAAAGAGTTAGAGATAGTTCTTTCTCATTGAATCTAGAAAAGAAATGAATTAACTCAGTTTTATTCATATTAAATTGAATTTAATTAATATCTGCTCTGACAAGAATTTTCTTTGCAGCTTTTTCAATCACTTTCAAATTCTCTTTAATAGTTTTTGAGCTGTAGACTAGATCAATATCATCTATATAACTCAGAGATCGCACTATTTTCATATTTCTATCTTTGAATAGATATGCAGTGTATATTGCAAATAAAATGAGTGAGATTGAAGATTCTTGCGGTACTTCTATTTTTATCTCAGTCTTGTCTTGTTTCATTTCATTAAAGAAAAGTTGTATGATTCTTTTAGACTAGACTAGCCGTGTGACCGTGTCTGAGATCAGGATCAGAATTTTTGATAGTTTCATTGCCAATTTGACAGATCTCATTACACAGTTCTAATATTAGATAGTAGTCTTATACTGTCTCAGTGAAACTTACTGTCTACTCTTATCACATTTTTCAAATGAGATCATGATTTTCACTTCTCAATTTAAATTATTTTTATTGCTTTAAATGAGTTTAAATCTCATTTGAGTGTTATCAAAAAGCGTTACTTTTTAAAAAATTAAAAATAGTCTAAAAAAAACCTTAAAATGTCTAAAAATAGTAACTTTATGCCAAGAATGAGACTAAATGAGATCAAATAAGATCACTTTCTCATTTTTTTCAAGTCATGATTCCATTTTGAGATCTGATATATAGTCACTTTGCATGTTTGTTTAATGATTAGTCCTAGCGGGATTCACACCAAGAAATGTATGAGACTAGATTAAATGAGACCAAACATGAAATTCATGATCCCGGCGGCCAGTCTATTTTAGACATAAAACAGTTAACTCATTTTATTAGAGAAAGTGGCAGTTTTAACATCTTCAAAGTCTGAATTAACTTTGACTTTGAAACATGATCAAATGCTTCTTTTATGTCAATAAAAACTGCAGTTGAGACCAGACCTTCATGCTTTGCTATTTGAATATCATGAACAACTTAGAGAACAGTGTTAATTACAGAACACTGTTTTCTATCTCTCATTTATTCACTGAATAAAAGAGAATTACTGACAGAGCTTATAAAAGATAGTTGAGTAGCTATTATCTTTTCTAAAATCTTTTCTAGACAGTTCAATAGAGATATTACTCTATATAACTTAGAAATTGAAGTTTTTCTATTAGATTTTGTAAGAATCACTTCAGTGGCTTTTCTCCAGCATTCAGAATAATATTCATTTTTCAAGAGATTGAAAAAGAGCTCAAAATATTCATTCTTTAAGTAGAAGTATGTATTTTGAATAATCAAGTGATTAATTAAATCAGGCTCTGCAGCAGTCTTAACTGAACTTGAGAAAATAGCTGATTCTAATTCATCATAAGTAAGATCAGGTCATTCCCAGTCATTTTCATCAATATAGTTAAGAAGTGATATATTCTCTTTCTCTGAATCTGAATCTGATGAGTATTGAAAGAGAGTTCTTATAAAAGCTTGACATTTTTTCTTAAAAGAGTTTGCTGTATATGATTCATTCTGAAACTCATATTCTAAAGTTGAAAGTTTTACTACACTTCTTGTTTTAGTATAGTTAAAAGCTTTAAAAACTTTCTTTTCTTATGCTTCTTCAAGAAATTTATTCCAGCAGTCTGTTTTAGCTTTTTAAATATCTGAAAAATATTCATTTCTGACAGCTTTGAACTCTTTATCAGATATTACATCATTCTTTCAATCTCTTCTAGCAGTAGCTAATTCTTTTCTTTTAGATAAGATATTCTCATTTCATTAAGATTTTGAATACTCAGAAGATTTTCACTTTGAAATATTATCTTTAACACTTATTAGAATAATAGATGTAATAAGCTTCACTCTATTCTCAAGTATTTCATTTGATATATCTTGACCAGAATTTCAATATAGCTCATTCTGTCTTTCAGATTTTAACAGTTTTATGCTTTCTTCAACTGCTTTTTAATCAGCTTTTTCAAAGTTAAACTGATTAGAGTGAAGAGGATTTTCACTCATTTGTTTTTCACTCAGTTCAATCTTAAATTGAATAATCTCATGATCTGATTCTGATGTCTCATTTGACTCAATAAATCAGTTTACAAGTTTTCTTTTCATTAGATTTTGTGATATGAAGATTAGATCTATAATAGATTTCTGTTTCATGTCTTTTCTAAAGAATGTTTGTTGATCAGACTTATTAATCAAATCTATTGAATGCTCAAAGATTCATTCAACTAGATTATCAGCTCTTACTACTCTCTTACATTCTGAATTTCATCAGAGATGATGTGTATTGAAATCTTCTACAATTATAGAGTTTCTTGATGAAGTTATATTCAGAAAACCTCTATCAATTATTCAGATAGTATTATTTTTTCTCAATGACTTTTCATTATAGATATTTATGAGCTGTATAGTATCAAACTCATTGTCTTTATCTATAATATCACTCACCAGAATATCAGAGTCAGACATGATATCAAATCTTAGATTAAATTGATATCTTGATCTCTTTCTTTCATAGATTACTACTCTTGACTTTATCTCAGACTTTTGAGGTAAAAAGCAGTAGTAGCTTGAATGAGAAATAACATATTTTTGCTCAGTATCAAAATTCAGCTTCTGAAGCAGTATAAAATTCACTTTTTATTCAAATGCAATTTGAAGATAAGAATAAATATAATTTGAGTTTCTATTCACATTATTTTGAATAAATGTGATTTTTAAAGAGTTTTTAAACTTTTTTTGTTGTTTTTGTTGTATATTCATACTAAAAGAGAGTAGAGTAGAATTTAATCACTATCATCAGATAGTAGATTATAACTATTCTGAAAAGTAGAAATCTCAACTGCTTGTATTATATCTAGTTTATCATCAGAGTCATTTCTCAATTCTCTAATCTTAATAGAAGTTTGAGAATTCAAATTCTGTTTACATTTAGCTGAAGAATTAGAGTTTGAAGATTTAGATAGTTGAGAGTTTCTTCTTTTTGAGCTTGCAGTTATGAGTTTACTGACTTGACTATTCTCTTCAGTTTTAGATTTGCTTTAAGCTTCATCTTTTCTCCAGTTCTTTTGAGTTCTTGAAGTAAATGTACATTCTTTTGAGCTAGATGCATGTTTTTCTTTACAGTTAGAGCATTTAAGCAGAGTATATTAACATATTTCATCTCTTTTTAAGCATGTTTCACATTTATACTCACTGATTTTATAATCTCTGATATAGAATGCACATTTTGAGTCTCTGAAACAGAAGATTGCAAAGTATTCATATCTTTGATAGTTTGAACACTGTGTTTGAGCTTTGAGATTCATTCTTGAGTCTTTGTATTCATGAACTCTTATTTTCAAATCTGTCACTCTTACTTCAGTGATCTTTGACTGTTCAAGTGTCTTTATATATACTAGAACAGAGGCATTTCTTCTGCTTTATCTGAACTCAATTGAATTTAGTTATACAGGCTCTTTTCTCAGTTGAATAGAGTTGTATTCTTCTAATTCATTTTTGAGAAGTAGTATTCCTTCTTCACAGTCAAAAATTTCAACTGAAATATTATGAAGAATGAATTTGTCTCACTTTTCATCTCTCTCAGATAGAATTTTTGTATTTAACAAAGATTCTACTGCTGATTTTCAGAGATTCTTATTCTGAATAAGGAATTCTGCACTGAATTCAGGCATTGTAGTCAGAATGATAGAGTTTTCAAAGAAGAATAACTCAATTGAAGCTATAACTGATTTTTGAACTTTAATATCAGTTATTAACTGAGAAAAGAACTGCTGATTAATTTCATTTCTGATTCTGAAAATAAGATTTGAATTTAGCTTGTTTCTTTGCAAGATGTTCTGATTCAAGACTTTGAGAATAAGTCTTCTATTTCTGAAGATTTGAAAGTTTTTCTTCTTTTGCATTTTTTTCTTCACTTTTCTATCAATAGAAGTATGAGCATTATTCTTCTCAGTTTTCTCAGGATTTTAAGCATGTTTTGAGATAGCAGGTTTAGAGATAGTAGATTTAGCTGCTTGAGCATATGTTTTCTTCTGATTCAAAGAAGAAGAAGTAGAATAGAAGAAAGAAGAGTAAGATGAGAAGTCAGTGATAGTACTAGAAATTTTCAATGTTTTTTGAACTGTGTTTGAAATTCTGAGTTTGAACTTGATCATCTTCTGTAGTTGTCTATTCTGAGTATGAAGAATTAACAGAACTTCTTCATTTATCTCACTCAGACACTGCTTTTCAAGAATCTTGCTTGCTTTTTCAAGTTTCTGTATTTCAAGAACTTGTTGTTTCTCTATTTCTTCTTTCTTTCTTCTCTTCAGAATTTCAATCTCAGGAATAGCATTTGAGAAAGCATCTTTTTTCATATCAACTGAGTGTAGTTTTGAACTCATTTTTCTAACTCAATGAAAAGTTGATCAGACTGTTTTAATTGAGATATGTATTAAACTCTTATGAAAAGTTGATCAGACTTTTTCAATTAAGAGGTTTCTAAGTCTGTTTTCAATTGAAAAGTTGGTTAGACTGTTTCAAAAGAAGAATAAAAGACTTTTATATATAAAATACCTGATTTTTTTCACACTAGTTCAGTAACTAGATTAGATTTTTGAAGAGAATCTAATAAACTAAAATTGATTTTTAAGATAAATCAATAATATCTTTACAATCTCTTTCTTGAGATACAGTGGGAAAAAGTATAATATCAATTGATAATAAATCAGATGATATGACAGTTTTTGAGAGAAAAACTGATAAAAAATAAATCAATTTTTTGCAGAGAAATTGATTAAAACTATTCAATTTTATTCTAAATTATTTAATTCTTCTCACACAATAAGTATACAACTCAAATCAGTCAAAAAAGAGTGTAAAAGAGAATTAAGTATTAATAAAAGCTCTTCAGTTACTGAAAAAGTAATTCTTACTTAAAAGAATATGAAATTATGATAGAAAACAGCTCTGTTTTTAATTCTTTATAAGAATATTGTATAAAATTCAGAGAAAAACATCTTACTTTTTTAAGAGAAGTAAAAAACTATTTCTAAGATCTTTTTTTTTTGTATTAACTACTGCAGAAGAATGAGATAGAAACTGTTAAGATATATACTACTATATACTCTCTATCAAGACTTTCTCTCTTCAGAGTCTTGATATTATAGAGAATATAAGTCTGTTTCTATATAATAATATAAATATTGTCAGTGAAATGTAGAGGAACTGGTTATTTATATCTTAAAATAGAAGACTTTGTCAATGATTATATTAATATAGTGTTAATTCTGTAATTCAATAGATATCTAGTATTGCTGTTCTCAATCTCTTGCAGAATCTATTGAATATTAAGATATTAAAACTATATTTAATATATCTCACTGTGCAGAGATCAAAGACTCAGTCAGATCTTGAAGTATACTGATTTCATAGTTATTGTGTCTGCTGATTATGTATCAAATACAGTTGCTGAGATATCTTTTTGTACTTTTCTGTCAGAGATAAGCCAGATTGAGAGAGAAGGTACAAGAGTGAGACTTGATATTGATGTCTTAATACACTGAAGACAGACTGTGAAGATTGCACTTCAGAAGTGACTGTTGATTATAGACTTGATATTATCACTGAGATATCTTTTTATATTTTTCTGCTGAAGATGGGCCAGATTAGAAAGAACAGTATGGTAGTGAAACTTGACATTGATGTTTTGAAACATCAAAGATGAACAGGGTTTTCACAGAGATTACTTCTCAGATATCTTCACAACTACAGATCAGAGATCTTTCAAAATTGAGAAGATTGATGCATATGACTAGATCTCTTCACCTTACAATTTGTATGGCAATTTGACCCGGGGTTGTGATGTGATAGGAAAGAATGAGAAATAATCCCACACAGGAGTTTTGAACACTGTCTGGTTCATGTTTGGCTGGATAACTCCACCACCACACGGGGTATGCGGTCGGCGATGGGGTCAAAATGCTCATATGATTGACGGCTTTTCAATGGATCTATTGGCGGGTTCTTATTCGAAAAATCGAGTGAGTTCGTGGTGAAGCGGTTGATAAAGAGAGAGCTGAATTTATATATCTATAAATAAGTTTCTATATATAGAACTTATTAAAAGATATTATAACTCTTCTCTAGTAAGTCATTTTATAAATACTAGAACTCATGAGTTATTTATAAGAAAATACTTCTGACTGAAGATATGAGAACTTATAAAGAAGATAGTGAATTCTTATACTATTTATCAGAATTCATAGATAGTGTGATTCAGATTATATAAAGAACTTACTTCTCTACTTATCTCACAGAAATCTTGAAAATAGCTAGAAATAAATACTCTTATAAGTCTCTCTGAAAGTAAGAATATATATAATATCTGCTTTAACAGTGTGCTGATAATAGTGAATCACTTTATCAAGATAACACACTTTATACTCATCTATAAGAACTTGAAGTCAAAGAATTTGACTTATATCTTTATCTGTGATGTGATTCAGTTACATGAATTATCTATGAATATTATTTTAGATAGAGAATTAATTTTTATAAAAGAGTTCTGATCTAATCTAATAACTATACTGAAGATCTTATGAGATCTAAGTACAGCTTTTTATCAATAGACAGATAATTAGATAGAATATCTAATAAGTATATTAAAACAGTATCTGCAGTACTTTATTCATTATAATCAGAATAACTAAATACATTGATTATCATTTATAAAGTTTATATATAATAACTTAAAATATATCAGTATAGATAAAACTCTCTTTGAGATACTCACTGAGACTTATTCACAGGTAATCTTGATAAATCTGTGAGAGTATACTATAGAGTATAATAATACTCATGAATAAGTTAAGTGAATTCAGAATATCTGAAAGAAAGTCTGTGAATTCTTGAGAAAGACTCAAGAGTATCAGAAGAGATACTATAACTTTATGTATATTATAAAAAGTTTCAAGAAAGATGATAGAGTCTGACTGAGTTTAGAAAATATTATTATATAAAGATCTAGTAAGAAGCTGAATCTCTTATAAACAGAGTCTTATAAGATTATAAAGAAAGTTAGTTTATAGTTCTATAGATTAAAACTATTATCTAAGTTATAGATATATAATATTTTTTATATCTCTTTACTCTATGAATATAAGAAATTCTTAGAAGAGAACTCTGTGATTTATCACTCTATTTATAAAGTACTAGAGAGTGAAAGAGAATATTAGATTAAAGAGATTATTAACTCAGAGAAGTGAGATTATAAGCTCTGATTTAAGATTCAGTGATAAGAATATTCTGATAAGATAAATAAGTTCACTTGAGAATTATCTGATTAGATAAGATATCTGTGAAAGCTGAAATATAACTTTTATACTATAAATTCTGATAAGCTAGAATGACACAGTCTTTGCTAAGAATCTGATTATAATAAAGATATTAATACTGTTATTTATAAACTTTAGTCTATAAGATGATGAGTTTCTACTGAGATGAATAGTTTACAGTGTATATAAAGAGAAGAAGAAATTATATTCTTATTAAAACTAAAAAATAAGAAAATAGAAACAGAACTGTAAACACAATTTAGAGATTAATAAAGAAAAAATAAAGAAAATTCATACTTATATTTCTAATACTTATAATACTTAATCTCTTTATAACTATTAATTTCTCTCTTCAAAGAAGTAAAGAGTATTATACTCACAGTACAGATAATTATTATATTTAGTATAAAAACTGTCAGAAATGCACAGACTTTAAAGAAGTGAGATATCAGAGTATATACAGTTATAACAGAGTCTTAAAAACTGATTATCTATATATATAATCAGATATTTCTTATAAAGCTGTATTCACTTTCTCAGTTATACTGAAGTATTCAGCTCAGAAATAATTAAGATATAAAGAGATAGCTCATCTACTCAGATTAACTTCTATCACAAATTCATAATATTTATATTGTCTTAATTATCTGAATTTTACACATGTCTGAGAACTTATCTCTTATTAATAATAAGATTATGAAAATGTGCTGCAGTATAAGAATCATTGATAGAGAATCTAGACATATTTATATATATCTGATCAGAAATTATATAAGTAGAGAGAGAGTGATTATAGATCTGTGAGACTGTAGAAGATACTAATAATACTAAGAGATTTATAAGAACTATTAGCTAGAATTTATAAGAATTTACTTATAGAGAGACTTATAGTAAAGAGTAGAACTGTGCTACTTAAAGTCAGAAACTGATCTAAGAGAGATATGTGATTAACTGCTAGTCTGAAGATCAGATACAGTGATAAGACTGAAGAGAATAAAAACACTGTTATAAGCAGTAATATCTCTACTTTATTAGCTGATAAAAAGTAATTAAAGAAGTTATGAAAATACTTATAAGAAGCTCAGCAGTGATCAGATATTATTTATAAAGATATTAAAATTAAAAAAAAAAATTTATTCTTGAAAAGTTCCTGAATTAATATATAAATATTATCAGAAATACTCTCTCTCTGTTATCTGAGTGAAAACACTTTATGAATAAATGAGAATATTTATAGTTTATAAGAATGAAAGCTCTTATAGAAAAAGAGAAAAGAAGATAAGATTCTACAGATAGATCTGAGATATTTATACTACTTTAAAGAGATTTATTTACACTGTGAGTAATTCTATAGAACAGTTACATTACTTTAATAAATGAAAAATAATTATGAATTACAGATCTGAATCTTTCTATATAATTATAAAAAGTGATTATAGACTGTGAATATCTTGATTCTACAATTCTACAGAGTTAATAAAAGAATGAAAAATTTCTCATAATTCTATAGTATTAAAGAATAATAATTTATAAGAATAAGTCAAAGATTAACTTATAAATACTTCTCTTTAATAAGAGTAATCTTACAGAGAGTGATTTATCTATAAGATAAATCTATATAATAATTATATAAGAATCTTATAAAAATGATTGAAAGTTAACTAAAACTCTTCTGTATAAAAGATGTAAGATAAATTCATATAGTAGTCAGAGAAGAATCTGTAGATTATAAAGAATTTTATAAAATATAAAACTAAGTAATAGACTCTTTTCTCTTTACAGTAATAAGAAATTTTTCCTCACTGAGATTTTTTTATAGATATAAAGAATTTTTAATGAGTATCACTGTAGTACTGAGCTGATTCTATAAAGTTTCTCAGTGAAAGACTTCATAGATAAAGTCTTATAGAGAGAGAAGTATATAAGAAATCTCACTTTTTACAGATTCTTTATCTCTATTTCTATCTCTTATATAATTAATAGAGTTAGCAGCTCTTGACTATATATAACTATATAGACTGAAGTTTATGAATACTATTTATAACTCAGCTTGAATACTATTATACATTTAATCTCTATATTTTATCTTTTTATTATAAATACTTCTAGTAATTAATAGTATATATTACATCAAGCTATAAACATCTGAATAATTATCTGTAAGCACTTATTCTTACAGTAACATTTATATAATTCATGATTTTACTAGATCTTACAGGTGTAAAAGTTGAGAATATTTAATTTTACATTTATATTTGATTTTGACAGACTATCTTGATAATTTGAGTGTTTTTGTATGTGATTCTTGTTTTCTTGAGAGAGAGTGTTGACTGTTACTTATCTCAGCAAGCTCAGACACTTCTTCAGATATTTATTACTATTTTAACACTTATTATTATTATTATTCTTCAATTATAGATGTATACAGTCAGAGACTATGACATCTACCTGAGAATCTTTAGTTCTCAGGGTTTTTCCTATATCTATAGAGTCAACTATTATACATTTATCAATTTCAAATATGCAAAATCAGAAAATTCCAGCTCAGAATACAAAAACTGTTTACAAATTGCAGTATTTCAACATCTTCTGATAGTTCAAAACCATTTGAAAATATTATGACAAAAGAAAAGAGAACATAGTCTTAAAGATAGACATATTAAATAGATAGAGAAAAGAACAGAAGAAAACAAGTACAGTAAAGAGAGACTATAACAAAACAAAATTATTAAAAGATGATGTATAGCTGTTTTAACAGACTATATCTAGTCAATTTTCATCTCTTCATATTCAGATACTTCTGAATTCAGTCATTTTCTTGTAGCTGCTCTAGTTTCTGATAGAAAGTCTATTAAGTATTTAGTTTCTATCTCAGTTGAGAATAAGAATCTCATATTTAATTGATTTAAATCATACTTTTTCTTGAATCTGACTCTGAGACTATTGTATAATACACAATGCATTACAATATACTCAGAATTTTCATTCACATTGCAGAATGAGCACTCTGTTGAATCAAATCTATCATCAAATCTTTGTATATAAGATTTGAAATAATCATGTTCTAGTTTCAGCTGAATTATAGATGAGAATATTTTCTTTTTACATTTAATTGAATAAGATTTCCACTTTGATTTTGTCTCAAATCTTGAATAATGTATACTCTTCTTTTGTTTCTGCCTGCTTTCATTTCACTTGTTTAAACAAGATTCTTTTATCTTTCTCTTTATGAAAGATCAGAACACTGTTTTTTAAATAGATCTGCTTAATTTTAAACTCTTTTTTACACTATTTTAACACTGAATTGATGATTATGTTATGAGCTAATCTCAAATAAGCAATAAGCTAACTTAAATAGTAAAATCAGATTATATAAGTAATAATATCTTACAAAGTATCTGAGAAGAAACAGTTTCTGATTATTAGTAATATAAGAAGAATTTACTTAGTACTCTGAGTATAAAGAAGAATTTTAACTTAACTTCATAGATTTATTATTTCTGTATTATTTTAGAATCTTAGAATAATAATGTTCTTATAATATATCTGATTTTTATATTCATATCTTAAGTACTTAGAATAGAAGTATTATCTCAAAGTTAATCAGTGTATTTTTAAACACAGAAATTTTAATTCAATTTCTTATATAAAAAAAAGCTCTTAGAAATTCTGAGATTAAAAAATATAATTATTTTCAAGAGTATACATCTATCTTAAATATAGATTTTTTTTAAAATATTAAAGAAATATTTCTATTCTTCTTCTCTTTAACTATAAGCTAAGATAATTTTTAAATCTCAAAGATATATAAGTATATAGTAATAGAAAGTCAAAGTTAAAGAATCTGAAAAATTCTTGTAAATCTTGAAAATCTTTATTGAAAATGAAACTGTTTCTTCTCAGACTCTCTGATAAGAATTTACTCTGAGTACATAACTTGTATCAAAAGTAGATTAGTATCATGCCGGATTAGTTAATAATAATACTGCAATCTGTTCAAACTGAGTCAGAGAGTCTGAGCCTGCTGAGATAAGCTGTTACAGCTGTTACGGTTAGCAATCTCACTAGATCACGTGACTCATCACTATATTATGTTCTTATAGATAGATCTATTAATACAATCTTCAACTATTCTACAGAGACACTATCTAATATTAAGATTATGTAATGAGATCAGTTGATTGATAATGAGACTATCAAAAATTCTAGTTTCTGATCTCAGACACGGTCACACAAGTCTAGTTAAGAGTCCCGAGATGATCGGCTCTTCTACCAGCAGTGCGCTGATGGTGACTGAGCTAGCGCGGTCAGCTGACCTTTATGATGAGTCAGCTGATGTGTTATTATTGAGAGTTCCGCGGTTGATTGACTCTTCTATCAGCAGTGCGCTGATGATGATTGAGCTCTTTTGCCCCAGTAGTCTACAGGTTATGAGACTGTTAAGCGTGAGCCCTGCTGTGGTCAACATGCATGAGTTTGATCCCAGAATGAACTTAAAAATTCCTAACAAATACTCTGAATATTTTAACAGTGTCAAGAGACATCTCAGAAGTATGCTCTAGAAGTCTTATGAGCTCTAGAACTGAGTAATTCAGTTCATTATTAAAAGAAGTTATTGTGAGAAGATTACTGAAGAGAGTCACTGAGAGAAAGTACTGTACTCTGTGATAGCTGGTCTGAGAGAGGGTGTTGAGAGTCCTGTGATTGATCAGCCCTTCTATCAGCAGTGTGCTGATGATGATTGAGCTCTTTTACCTCAGTAGCCTACAGTTATCTCAGCGGGCTCAGATCTCTGACTCAGTTTGAACAGGTTGCAGACTAATCTGATATGACACTAATCTACTTTTGATACAAGTCATGTGCTCAGAGTAATTCTTGTCAGAGAGTCTGAGAAGAAACAGTTTTATCTTCAATAAAGATTTTCAAGATTTATAAGAATTTTTCAAATTCTTTAACTTTGACTTTCTATTATTATATACTTATATATCTTTGAGATTTGAAAATCACCTTAGCTTATAGCTAAAGAGAAGGAAAATAGAAATATTTCTTTAATATTTTAAAAAAATCTATATTTAAGATAGATATATACTCTTGAAAATAATCATATATTTTAATCTCAGAATTCCTAAGAGCTTTTTTTTATATAAGAAATTGAATCAAAATTTCTGTATTTAAAAACATACTGATTAACTTTGAGATGATACTTCTATTCTAAGAACTTAAGATATGAATATAAAAATCAGATACATTGTAAGAACATTGTTATTCTAAGATTTTAAAATAATACAGAAATGATGAATTTATAAAGTTAAGTTAAAATTCTCTTTTATACTCAGAGTACTGAGTAAATTCTTTTTATATTACTAATAATCAGAAACTGTTTCTTCTCAGATGCTTTATAAGATATCATCACTCACATGATCTGATTTTACTATTTGGGTTAGCTTATTGCTTATTTGAGATTAGCTCATGACATAATCATCAATCCAGTGTTAAAACAGCAATAAATATCTGGAGAAGCGTCTGAGCTTGCTGAGATAACTGATGTGTAGTCTCGCCGCAACGGCCGCAACGGCCAACAGTTTTACCGTGATTAATACAAGCATCAAATGCTCGCTTACGCTCGCTTTTCTGCTTGCGCAGCCCCCTCTACCACTTCCACCCTCCCCAAGAAATTCTCTGGAAGACTGCCACCCTTTTCCCCCCTTACTTTTTACCCCCTCTACCACCACAACAGGTCGATGCAACCACTTGTCGGCGACCGACGGATGATGGAGCCGAATTTCTGAGCCGACGTATCAAGTAATGGGGGCTTGTAGGCGGAGGAAGCTGACTAAACATGGAAATCTCGTTCTCAAGTATACATGACTTGCAAG
>NW_025544782.1:536838-555744 GCF_000003525.1 Blastomyces dermatitidis ER-3 | reverse complement strand
CTTCCACCCTCCCCCTCAACCACTCCCTACCCCCCCTTTACGGCCTCTTTCACCCCTTACTCTCTACCCCCTCTACCACCACCACCACCTCTACCGCTCCTACCACCCTCTCCCTCTACCACTCTCTTTCACTCTGTATCACCCCGTATCACCTCTATCACTTCTTCTACCTCTTTCACCTCTTACTCTTCACCCCCTCTATCATCATCACCGTCTCTACCGCCCCGCAGCCCTTCTATCACTTCCACCCTCTTCCTCAATCACTCTCTACCCTTCCTTTACCACCCCTTTCACCTCTTACCCTCTATCATCATCATCACCTCTACCGCTTCTATCACTCTCTCTCTCTATCACTCTCTTTCACTCTGTATCACTCTGTATCACCTCTATCACTTCTTCTACCTCTTTCACCTCTTACTCTCTACTCCCTCTATCATCATCACTGTCTCTACCGCCTCTATTCTCTCTCTCTATCACTCTCTTTCATTCTGTATCACTCTGTATCATCTCTATCACTTCTTTTATCTCTTTCACCTCTTACTCTCTGCTCTCTCTATCATCATTACCATCTCTACCACTCTGCAGTCTCTCTATCACTTTCACTCTCTTTTCAGATTATTTCTTATTATCTCTTATCATCTCTTTCACTTCTTTCACTCTCTACTCTCTCTATTATCATCATCACATTTATCACTTTATAGCCTTCTCTATTACTTTCATTCTCTACTTTTACTCTCTTATTATCTCTTTCATTTCTACTCTCTCTATTATTATTACTATCTTCATCACTCTGTAGCTCTTTCTATTACTTTCATCTCTCTATCTCTATCTTTCTCTTATTATCTCTACTCTCTCTATTATTATCACTGTTTCTATCACTCTGTAATTTCTCTCTATCATTATTATTATCTCTACTGTTTTATAACTCTTTTTATCACTTTTATTCTTCATCTCTATTCACTGTTATCACTCTTTTCATCTCTTTCACTCTCTACTCTCTTATTATTATTATTATCATTATTATTATCTCTACTTCTTCTACTACTCTCTTTCACTCTGTATTATCTCTATTATTATTATCAGATTAATCAGAGCTGTACAGACTATAGAGTCAGCTATTCAATCTTATTTATAAATTCAAAGAAATATATGTTACACTTCCGGCCGCGTCAAGACTCTGTTGCGGTTTCACACAGCTTATCACTTTCATGCAGATGATTTCATTTCATCTGAACCGGTTTTCAACTACTCTATGATATTATTTAAATATATCATAGAAAGATCTGATTAATAAATATAAAAATCTCACTTCTATACAAGATCAGTAGATTACTCTTTCTTGATAATGAGATACTGCTGAGATATTACTCTGACTATTCTCACTTATGAAATGAGAGAAGAGTATCTGCTCATAGACTGACTACTGAGATTATGAATTTTATATTTAATTTCATTTGATCTGATCTCATACATTTCTTGGCGTGAATCTCACTGAGACTGACTATTAAAAAAACATGTAAAGTAACTATATATCAGATCTTAAAATGAAATCATGACTTGAAAAAAATAAGAAAGTAATCTCATTTAATCTCATTTAGTCTCATCCTTAACATAAAGTTACTATTTTTAGACATTTTAAGGTTTTTTTTAGACTATTTTTAATTTTTTAAAAAGTAACACTTTTTAATAATACTCAAATGAGATTTAAAGTCATTTAAAGCAATAAAAATAATTTAAATTGAGAAGTGAAAATTATAATCTCATTTGAAAAATGTGATAAGAGTAGACAGTAAGTCTCACTGAGATAGTATGAGATTACTATCTAATGTTAAAACTGTGTAATGAGATCAGTTGAATTGATAATGAGACTATCAAAAAATCTAGTTCTGATCTCAGACACAGTCTTATGATCAGTCTATCTGCTCATTATCTATATAGAATAGCTAGATACTGACTTCTTATTAAAGAAGTCAGTGATTTATTTTTTCTTCTACTGAAATATATACAAGAGTTACTGTATATCTTATACAATCTTCTTAGTATACTAAGTATTATATCTGTGATATTCTTATAATAACTCTGTAGTCTACAAGCTCACTATTCAAGTAAGATAGTTAAGCTTATTTATACAGCTTCTTAAATAACTATTTCTATATAATATTACTAACTAGTCATCACTTCAGTTTTATTATATTATAATTTGAATTACTTAATTTAATTATATATTTAAATCAGTCAAGCTTTAATAGACTAATATAATTTTATACATCTGTATTGAAACTGATCTAATCTCATTCTCTGAGAAAAACACTACATTATTTTCTGAAGTGTGTACATCTCTATCTTAGCAGAAATCTGAGATTTCTGAACTTACTGTATATTTTAATATAAGCTTTTCAATCACTCTGTTATCACTGCAGCTTCTACACATCTAAATCTATTATAAAGATAGAGAGATTAAGATCAGAGATTCTCTGAAATATAAGAAAAATATATTATCTGAATTTCACAGCTTTATCTGTACTTTTAAACAGAAATTTCATCTTAATCTGAGCTAGTATAATACTCATAAGATATAAGTAATATACACTATCAATCTTCTTGAAGACATCTCTGTAACTATCTAAGTTATTAAGAAAAGAGAGCTTAAGTATACTAATACTGCTATAACTTAAGAAGAATTCAAGAACTTTCTACTGAATTAAATTAAAGATTATTATAATTACAGCTTCACAGCAGCACAGCAGTTTAACTTATTATATTAATAAGATAATAAGAATTCTTCTGATTTCAATACAAGATTTGAAGAATATTAAGAGAAATTGACTGATAATTTAAATCAATTAAAAACACAGCTTTATCTTACAAAGCTGACTCATAAGATATAAATAATAATATTATAATATCAGAGTTCATTAATCAATTACACTGAGCTTGTTAATCTAGCTTCTCAGATCTATTTGAATAATCAATTCTCTGAGAAAAAGATTAATAAGATCTCTTCTAAGTAATTAATGACAGAATTTAAACAGTATTATAATAACTTCAGTGTAAAGAAAGTAAAGAAGAATTTCAAGTATTCTGATTCTTCACTCACTATGAAGAAATATTAAAAAAGATTTGATAAAGATCTCTATTTTAACTGTAGAGCTAATAATTACTATATCAGTGATTGTAAGAAGCTGAAGAAGAGAAGAAATTAAGAAGATATCTTCTTAAAGTTAACTTCTCTGCTAATAAATGTATTTGTGAAAGATAAAGAAGAGAAAGAAATGAAGAATTGATAATTCTTATATCTCTGAGTTCATGTTATAATCACAATGTATATCTCAAATGAGAAGATATTAGTAAGATATCTACTTAACTTCAGAATAGATACTAACTTTATATTCTATTTCTTTTCTTTTATAAAGAATTGAAAGAAGATAAATTCATTAGATTATATGAAATTTACTAATAAAATGAAATGTCACTATTTTAACATAATTTAAGCAAAGTATGTGATCACAGACTTAGAAGAAATCTTCAAGAAAAACAGTCTGCTTCTTTATACAGTTAATATCATAGATAAGAACATTATTCTAGATCTTCTGAAATTGAGAGAAAATAATTCTCTCATTGACTGAGTCACTTAGATGTGATAATATTATTTCACTGATAAAGAGACAGTGATAGAGAAATCTGAAGAGTTTCATTGAAAGAATCTTAAGAAAAAGATAGAGTTAATATACTATATAGTAGATGACTGAGACTTAAGAATAGATGAAGAAGTTATCACTCTCACTGTAAGATTAGCAGCAGTATCTGTCATTGAAGATAGATATATACAATATCTCTTTACAGATTTTAAGAATGTCTTTTTGAAAAGAGAAGCAGTGATGTTTTCTGATATCAAGATATAATATAAGATTCATCTTAAAAACAGTGTAATAGTACTGTACAGATCTCTTTATAACTTGTCTATAAAGAAATTAAATATTCTGTACAAATATCTTGAAGAAGCATAATCAAAGAACTGAATACATTTATCAAAGAGTTCAGCAGAGACATCTATACTCTTTGTACTCAAGAAGAATAATAGACTATATCTATACATAGACTACAGAGATCTTAATAAGATGACAGTTAAGAATCACTATTTATTATTATTAATTGATAAAATAATTAATTAATTATCTGAAGTAAAGATATTCTCAAAGATTGATATATAAGATATCTATTATAGAATCAGAGTTAATGAAGATAATATTTGAAAAACAGCTTTTTATATCAAGTATGATAATTTTAAATATCTTGTTTTATCTTTTAGTCTTTATAACACTTCAGTTATCTTTCAGATCTATATAAATGAGACACTGTGAGACCTTATCAATGTCTTCTATATAGTATATCTGAATGACATTCTAATCTTCTCAAAATCAGAGAAAGAACATTATATCTATATTCAAGAAGTGTTAAGTCACTTGAGACAGTATTAACTCTATATAAATCTGAAAAATGCTCATTCTATTGTGATTCGGAAGAACGTACGACCGTCGGATAATAACGCGGCCGCTTCCGAACTACTAGCGTACGCGTACAAATGTAAAGAAGTCATAGCGGCCGCTAATTAAATTAGCATACAATATTACAATATATAAGAAGCCAGCATACACCTGTAATTGTATGCTGACTTAAGCAATCTTTGAATCACATCTGATAGCATGTCTAAAAACTGGTGAGAAGCACAGACTTCTTCAGAGTATGATAATTCCATCTACAAAGTAATTCATAGTTATCATATCAGAGTGGTTCTAGAAATGCCTCAAAAGATAGCATATAAAGAGCAGTGAGTGAAAGAGCATTCAATTGATGCTGCTTCACTTGTTAAGGGAAAACTTCACACTCAGATAAATGCCACATATGAGACATGAATAGATGAGATGTGAGAAAGAAGATAAGAGCAGTGAACCAGATTCAAAGAAGTCTGCTCTCTACTCAAAAGAAGAATAAAAGAAAGAAATGATTATTATCAGAGTTATATAATGATAACAGAAATCATATAATGATATAGTGATAGAATGATATAGTAATATAATAATACAGTGATATAGTAATATAATGATACAGTGATATAGTGATATAATGATACAAGTAATATAATAATAGATATTATATAATCAATCAGAAATCATTAAAATGAATACCTTCTCTAGCTGATATAAACAACACTCTTCTCTGCTACCTGAACTGAAAGATATACAGAACCTCTTAGAGAGTTTACTCAAAGCAGTAAGAAAAGTGACTGAGACTGCTGAACTGAAATCAAAGCTCTGTATATGTACAAGAATTCTAAATGAGATTGAGGCCTTGTGTACACAGTGACAGGCTGAGATGAAGTTAAACAACAATTGACATTCACTGCAAATCAAGTATTCACTATGAAGAGCTTTGCTGACACAATCATCATCATTAATAAGAATAGAGAAAATCAGATCTTAGACCTGCAGCAGAAGATTAAATATTTATACAGACAGAGCCCCAGTGGCCGAATGATTAATGCGGCCACCTGGTAGCGCCTTGGCGTGGGAAACCAAGGTGTGTGGGTTCGAAACCCGCAGGGGATACATTAAATCCGGAACTCAAGCACCTCAGGTTTCTAATAAATACAGAGGTGTACAAATCGCTTCAATAAAATCGCTCTATGTTCCTGGGCTGGGAAGTTATTATCGCATGTATCTAATTGTCACTCCTTTGTATTTCCTATGTTCTTGTTATCTTGGCATGGTCTCAACACCTGTATTTCCTCCTGTATAATCAACACTTGGCCTGTATTTAACATCACGCAAGGACTCATCATAAGCTCCGCTTGCATATGAGTATAATGGAAGAATAATAATAATAATAATAATATACAGACAGACAACTACACTGAATCTGAAGATCTTATCACAATTGTTTATAATCTCTTCAGAAGTATACACATTATCAGAGACTTCTGTACAGAATGAGAATCTGAGGTATAGAATATATCAAGCTGAGAGATCTGCTGAAGTTATCAAGCTTCAATAACAACTGAAAAAATGATGCTGTAATCAGCTGGCTAAGTCAGATGCAATCATATTATTGAATTAAATATGAACTCATAGACAGACAGTTAATGAAATTTCAATAAGTCTTAAGATCTGCTGTGTTTCTACACAGAAAAGTGAAGTCATTATAAATAACTGATGAAAAGATGAATCTCATAGATCTGAAGTGATATTCATTTTCATAAATATGAAATAAGTTTTTCAAATAAATCTTGTATAACTTTGAGAAAGTAAATGTATAAGATAAGTATTATAAATACTTCACTGAGTGTAGATAAGTGAGTAATCTTATATTATACTTCACACACTTCAGCTTATACTATCTCACATTGAATGCAGAGCTTTTAACATCTTTCTGTTTATAAATCTTTATTCATGATCTTACATCTGAGTTGAGAGTAGAATGAAAACACTTAATCTTACAGTCAGACACAGTGAAGAAAGCATACAACATTCTTATTATACAGAAACAAGTGAGTCAATTATAACAGAAAATACTGCAATTGAGTAAATCTCAGTGAAGAACAGATAATCAGACTTCTATGACACAAGTTACACACTCAGATATGATGAATCTAGATCTGAATATCATCACTAAAGTATCAAATTCTCTGAAAAAGAGATTCTCTGAGTGAAAATCTTGATATTACAAGTATTGAGCTTGCTTCAACTGCAGATGTCAAAATCATGATACAAAAGATTACACTCAGCATGCACAGTTAAGAGAAGTAAGAGAGTTAAAAAACTAGCAGAATCAGTGAGCTCAGAGACACTCACTGATATTCTATGAAAAGTCTTCAAAGTGAAAGAGATATCTGTGTTAGATGACTCTCTAAATTCTGTGAATACAAAGAGAAAGCAGACTTCTGACTGAAGTGTGAGTGAGAAGAAAGTGAACACTCATCTCAATGCCTTGAGACCTGAAATATTAATGTATAAGAGGCACTTGAGTAAGAATCAAGAGATAGCTGCAAAAGTGTTAACAGACACAGAAGCTTTAATACAATATATTAATGATTATATAATCTGAAGATTGAAAGAGGTTTATTAAGTGAAGAATCTCTGATATATAAGATTATCTGATAACTGATATTTAATATTACCTGTAAAAGTAAGAGTTTTCTTGCACTTCAGAGAATGATCTTGCTATATTTAAGTATGAGAGCTGCAGAATGTGAAATATAATCTTATTCTTATACTTAATTGATTTCAAAGGTTCAATCTGCAGATTCAATGATGTACATGTCATATGCAGTTGACTGATAGAAAGAAAATGATTCATATAATTCTATCAACTGATATAAGAAGAACATTTCACATCTCTGATATAGAAGGATTAAATCTGCTTACACATTAACAAGCAAAGAGAACAATTTATAAGATCTCATCTGAAAGCATTCTGTATATCATATAGAATTCAGAAGTGAAGAAAACTAAGATAAAGAATATATGAGAGAACAAGTATATGAAGAAGCTTCTGAAGAAGCATAGAAAGATCTTCTGAACAGATCTTTTATCAGAATTGTCACTGAAATAAGAATTTGTACATGAGATTGACACAGAGAATACAAAATCAGTCAATCAGAATGTATACTCTCTGTCACAAACACATCTTGAAGAACAGAAGCATCAGATCACAGACCTTCTAGAATATAGTCTCATACAACTCTTATCAAGTGTATGAGACTTTTCAGTTCTATTCATGAAAAAGACAGATGAAGAGTGACAGATGTGTATTGATTATTAAGCACTTAACAAGCTTACAATCAAGAATGAATATTCACTGCTATGAATTTAATAACAGTTGAATATAATTGAAAACATCTGATATCTATTGAAGATTGATCTTCTCTCAGAATACTGATAGATTTATATAGATAAACTGTCAGTTCTGTAAATCACATTTAATATACAATGAGAAAAGTTCAAATTTCTAACAATGTTATTCAATCTGATAAATGCATTCATCATCTTTCAAATGATAATGAATATAATTCTTTATAAACAGAATGAAATCTCATATCTTATATATCTTGATGATATCTTAGTCTTTTCAAACTCATATAATGAACATCTGAAGCATCTCAATGAAGTGCTTATAACTCTGACAGAGTATAAGCTCTACATCAAATCAATCAAGTGTGTGTTTGAAATAGAAGAGTTGAAGTTTATAGAACATGTAATAAGTGATAACTGTATACATCTCATCTTGAAGAAATTAAATGTTATAGTGAATTGACTGCAGCTGAGAAATATATATCATGTATAACAGTTTCTTGAGTTAATCTTATACTACTGCAGATTCATCAAGAATTTTATATAAATATCTACATCACTCTCAGATCTCTTAAGAGAAACAGATACAAATCTGTAAAAGAAGAAGTTTTGTTCAATTATCTGAAATATCACATGTAAAGAAGCTTTTCTCACACTGAGAAAATGTATAATAACATTCTCAGTGCTTATTCAATCAGATTGTAATAAATCTTTCTATATTAAGATAAATGCATCTGAATGAGCTATTAAAGATGCTCTTCTACAGATAAGTAAGAATAACAAGCTGCATCTGATAATGTATAATGATAGAAAACTATTAGATATTGAGCTCAATTACTCAGTATATGAAAAGAAATTACTAGTGATCAAGCATGTGCTGATATTATGAAATAGATATATTAACAACAGACATATAATAACAGTGATCACAAATTATAAAAGCCTCATCTATCTATAATTAATGATAAAACCTTTCAAACACTTAGTACATTGAATCTCAGAGTTTCAAGTGTATAATCTTCATATCAAATACTGAAAGAGATCAGATGCAGTGATATCTGATATAATTAATTACAGATCTGATTTCATGAGTGAGAGTTCTGCAAATCAGATACAAGGAATATTCATGTTAAATATACTGAGAGAATGCAAGGAATCAGAATAAGTGAACATCATGATCTCTTGTTTAAAGAATGACAAGATATCAGATGATAAGTGTCTTACAAAAGTAGTAGAAGAGATGCTTCTGAACTTCAAGCTGAGAAAATTGAAAAATGATGTTATGCTTTATCACAATCTAGAATATATAGAAGCTTTCTATCTAGAATCTTCATTTAGATGTGACTTGATGACTTATATACACAAGAAATTCAGTCACTTAGAAAGCTCTGAACTCATGAGTGTACTTGAATCAAGAGTATACTGATCAAGCATGGCTGAGAATATCTAGATATATATTTATGAATGTCTGAATTATCAGGTTGTAAAAGAATCTAAGAAAGGATTAAAATATGAGAAAGTACAACATCAGATGAAGTGTATAATATAACTATTCAAATAATGAAGAATGAACCTTATAGACATATTACTGTAAACATCAAATGAAAATTAATGAATAATCACTGCTATTGACTATGCTACTGACTGATCAGTTGTGAAAGCAGTTTCAGAGATGATAGAGAAGATAATAGCAAAGTTTCTATATAATGAAATCTATATCAACTATGAAATGCTGTGCAAGATTCTAACTGATAACAGTGTAAATCTTGTAGAAGAAGTAGTGAGACATTTTATAAGTCAGTTACAGATAAGATATTATAGAACAATGTCATATCATCTGCAGATAAATAGAAAGATGAAATGCTTGAATGAAATCTTGAGCAACATGCTGATGAAATATCTAGTGAGCAAGCCTATGAGACTATGAGATGAATATCTCAGACAGATGCTATTGACCACGCAGATTCAACAGCATGCAGTCTTCAAGCATTCACCATTCTACCTGTTGTATGAATTGCATCCGCGCATCCCAGAGAATGCTTCGGAAAAGGTGAGGGAGGAAGCAGTTGCGGATGCAGCAGGAACAGCAGTTGCGGACGCAGCAGGAACAGTAGTTGCGGACGCAGCAGGAACAGCAGTAGCAGTTGCAGACGCAACAGTCGCGGACGCGGAACCAAGATTGAAAGAGATCAGCCATGCATGTGTAAAAGCTAATGAGTTACTCCTGAACTGAGCAATTCAATTGAAAAGAATACAAGACTCACTTGTTAAGAAATTGAGTCTCAAGATAAGAATGTGAGTTCTTGTATACAATAAGAGTTCTGAGAAGTTTCAATCTAGGTGATTTAAGTCATATAAAATACTCAAATCACATTCTCTGAGAATGTATGCATTGAAAGAATCAGAGAAATGAATCTTATACAACTTAATCAATGATTCATAACTTATAGAAACAAAGATGCAAGACCTGAGTGAATTATAATTATTCACAGCACTATCATCAGCATTGAAAAAGAAGAGACTTATAATTAAAAAGTCTTACAAAGTAAGAGAAATCATAGATGCTTATGAATCAGATGATCTTACTTATTTCAATCTTTTCATAATTATAAGAAAAGAATGAGAAGAAATGAAGAAATCAGATAAATATCATACTTCAATAAGTGATGAGACTGTAGCTGATTGTATAATAACACACTGTAGACAGTGAGTACAATGTAGTAAAGAGCAGTCTCAAAGCAGTAAACTTATACATGAATCAGATTACAGAAGAAAAAGAAATTCAGAGTTAGATTTAACTGTTTACATCAGTTCAATCACAGAGATCACAGAGAATAAACTATCTGAAATATTCATGAACATGTGAGATCAAGTTATCTCAATCTCTGAGAATGCTCAGAGATCAGATGAGGTTAGTTTTGATAAGCTGTTCACTATAGTGATCTAAGCAGGTGAAGAGAGACAGTATAATGCACAAGACAGAATTACAAAGATGAAAGCTGCTGAACCTAGTCACTGAACACTGTATCATATAGAGATTGTGTAAGAGTAGTAACTAGCAGATAAAGAAAAAGTGTAAGAAAAAGAAAAGAGATAATGAATTGATTATCAACTGTAAGAGTCAGCTGTAAAAAGACAAATATTATCATATATATCTCATTCATTTTCATATGTCACATATTCAATCTATTTTCAATATCATGTCATCTGAAAAATGTCAAAAACAAAGAAAATCTCAAAACTTGAGATCTGTGAGAGATTCAAGAACTGCAAGCTGCTCTTATAACAATATTATACACATCTCTGATTCCTCTACTACTCTATGTACAACATTAATGTCATTTATCACAAGATTGACTGAAATGCTAATATAGAAATGCACATGTGTACATGTAGAGAAATTGAAGAAGAGCATGAGACCTGCAGAATCAGAAGCCAGAGCAGAGAGAATGAAGGTGAAAGAAACAGAAGAAGAAGAAGATACAGAATCAGATGAATAACAGTGAGAGCTACTTAAGACTGAATACTTATGATCTGATATGTGCACAATCTTCTTCACAGAAAAGAGAGAGAAAGTAATAGAAGAAGCTTGAAAGCAGAAGAGAGTAGTCTCAGCAGTATTATCATCTTCAATAAGAATAATCTCTGACATTGAAGCAACTAAGAATCATTGTTAGTGTATGAAAATCATAAAAGTAGGGATAATAATTACTGAATGAACACTCACTGGCCTTAGAATTGTACATATAATTACAACACACATGAGGCTTCTCAGGAAGAGAGAGAGAGACACAGAGAAATGTAGAAAGCAGAACACAGTGTGTGAACAGCTCATTTTCACAATGACATCTCAGATAAGATGTATGAGCCTTACATCTGTGAGTGTAAAAGAGTATGATATCTGTGTTTCTGTTTCTGAAAACATGAATATCTTTCATCTGCATTACAAAGTTGAATAACAGATATTAGAGAATAGACTGATACAGATCTATCATTCTGAAGAAATTCATCAGAGCAGATGTTCTCACAATATTAAACTTTATAGTTATAAAAAGCTTCTTAATATCTGTGAATATCATGACTTCATACACAGTAAAACTCATAACAATTTTCTCTAAGAATAGAAAAATCAGTGTTAAAAAGAAAAAGATGAAAAAGAAAAAGACTTACAATCTCAACACTGTTAAAGAGAGAAGTAATTCTCTGAGATGAATAGATAATTATCTTATCATGAATATTTAAAATAAATATAATAATCAGCATCTGCAACTGAACTTCAAATGATTATATTATACACTGTCTTTGTACAATAAATCATTCTAGAGGTTGATAAGAAGAATAAGAGTATATGTGCTGAGAGATGTGATTTATTAAGCCTATACAACATCTTCTTGAAATGAGGAGAGCTGGTAACAAAAGCAGAGATGATAAAATCAGAAGTGACAGAAGTAAGAGTTGCAGGAACAGAGGTAGCAGAAGCGGGAGAATCAGACACAGAGACAGATGTAGAAGATTGAGAAGAAGTGACAGAGAAAGAAATAGAAGAGGCAGAGAGAGATGTGAAAGACTCAGTTATATATAGCACAGACAATTTCTTCATTATCATATTCTTCAGGTTCTTGATCAATGATTTAACATTGAGTTCACTATCATTGATGAATGCAGATCTGTCAACATGTGAAGATTCTATATAAATAAAAACAAACATATCAGCATCTGTGTCTACATAAAATTGTGTCAGAAAACACAATCAGAAACTCACTGAGAAGAGAAATGATCAAGAGTATATAAGAAGATGAAGAGAGTGTATGAGAAGATGAAGAAGATATATTATCATTCATAATAATACATTGTTCTGATGATTGTTAGAAGATAAACAAGTTCTGATCATGTTTCACAACATATTACACTTACTGCTAATGAACTGCCTGATATAAGCACTACAATGATGCTTGTTATGAGAACAGAGAGTCATTGTCAGAAACATATACAATGTAATAAGTGAACAGATAGAAAGAGTTGAATAGAAGAAGAAGTAGAAATCTTGAATGATGATGATGTTCAATAATAATGAAATGAAGAAGATGATTGAAGAATGAGAAAAGTTAGTGAATAAGTGATGTAATATAGTGAAAGTTTCTTTGTAAGAGTGTACACAGAATGCTAGCTGAATCAGAGATAGATTATATAATTGTGAAATACTAGTGACAAGCTAATCCGCATGAAGCTAGAATGTATGACATGATTACATGAGTGTGACTGAATCTGATGGGGAAGAATGTGGTTCAGAAGAACATACAACCGTCGGATAATAACACAGCCGCTTCTGAACTACTAGTGTACATGTATGAATGTAAAGGGGCCATAGCGGCCACTAATTAAATTAGCGTACAATATTACAATATATAAGAAGCCGGCGTACACCTGTAATCGTACGCTGGCTTAAGCAATCTTTGAATCACACTATATGCAGAAGATTGATTTCTTAGATTATATTATTAAAGTAAACAGTATTTTAATGAATAGAAGCTGAGTCTTTATTATTAAGAACTGATCAGTACTGTGAACATACTGTGAGATGCAGATATTTTTAGAATTTATAAATTTCTACAGATAATTCATCTATACATATTCACAGATTACTGTCTTTCTTACAGATCTGTTAATAAAAAGTGTGAAAGATAGAAAAATGAAACTGTTTATTCTCACTCAAGACACTGTACAGATATTTATAGAATTGAAACAAGCTTTTACAGATGTCACAATACTGAATCACTTTAATCTCAACTTACTCAGTTAGTGTGAGACTGATACATTCAGAAATGAGATCTGTGAAATCTTTTCACAGTTAACACTGAAGACCTTTCAATATTAAAAGAATCAGAGAATAATCATCTCTGAGAAAACAGACAATAAATTATCTATGAGAGAAGACTTTTTCACAAAGTCTATAAAACACTATGAATGAAGATCAGTGACTTTCTTCTTCAAGAAGTTATCACTCATACAGAGAAGATATAATACTTATAATCAGAAGATGTTAGTAATTATTAAATTCTTTAAGATCTGATAACATTATCTTCAGAATAGTAAGTACTCAGTGTAAGTTCTTACTGATTATACAAATCTGCATTATTTCTTAACAATAAAGAGCTTGATAGAATATTAAGTCAGATAAGTGAAACTGCTTTCAGAGTATAATTTCTATATCTGATACTATTCAGATCAGCTTAATCTCACTAATACACAGTTTAGATAATCTGATTATAATATCATTAATACAGAGAAGAATTCTATAAAAAGAATCTCTGTTATCACTGCAGAAGAAGCTGACTGCAGAGAATTGAGATTCTCTGAAGCTTGAAAACAGTGCTGATAAAACAGCTGTGTGACTTAGTATAGAAGATAAAAGAAAACCTGAATCTCTGTAGAGAACTGATACTGAAGATTATAAGCTTCTTATATTATATCTTACAATCATTGAATTAATAAAGAATGAAATAGTCTACAATCTTTTAACTCAACTACTTTTAAAATTTATTAATAAGTTATAGAAGAGAGACATCTCTACTACAGCTTGAATTCAGAAGTTGAAGAAGAAAGAATCTAATATAAACTTAAAAGAGACAGACTCTGAGCAGAACAGTACTACTAAGAAATCAAGTCACTGATAACTAGAAGAATATGAACTTCTACTGCTGAATAATTCAGTCTTTATTTCTTATAGTAGAGCAGTGCATCAGAAGTTATTGAGAATTTATTATAATAATTCTCATGCAGAGTACTTCAGATTAGAGAAGACTGAGAAGCTTCTAAAATATAAATATATTTAAGACAAGCTTCAGACAGATATCAAAGAGTATATTAAAACTTATAATATCTACTAAAGAATAAAGATTCTGTAGTATAAGTAATATAGTAAGTTAATATCACTATCTATTTCAAAGAGCTTATAATAGAATCTATTAATAAATTTCATAGTTGATCTGCTGAAGTCAACAAGAGTTAAAGAATATAACTTAATTTTAATCATTATTAACTGCTTTATAAAGATAATCAGATATATCTCTACTTATAAAAAGATTAAAGTCTTTGAATTAACTAATCTGTTTTTAGATATTATTATTCATGATCACAGTGCTCTGAAATCATTGATAATAGATTAAGAATTTCTCTTTATCAGTAAATACTGATCAGCTTTTTACTATTATCTTATAATAAGATATTTTCTCAGTACTGTATTTTATCTGCAGACAGATAATCAGACTGAATATCAGAATCAGATATTAAAATAGTGTCTTCAAGTATTCTATTTATATTATCAGAATGATTGACTCAAACATCTTCTAATCACTAAATTCATATATAATAATATAAAGAATGCAATCTTAAAGATATCTTCTTTCTATACTTGTTATAAATATAATTCTTTATTACTCAGTGACATCATGAACAACATTTCAAAGAGAGAAATAGATAGTCAGAATATTAAATAGATATAGAGAATAGAGTATCTCTCAGTATCAGAAGTAAAAGCAAGATTAAAACTTTTAAATAAAATTTATAAGAAGATGATGAAAAGTATTCACTATGCTTAGAAGCAGCAGATAAAATACTATAATTAAAAACATTTTTCAATGAAGTTCTTAATAGAGAATTAAGTACTACTTTTAGCAAAGAATATTAAGATAATAAGATTATATAAGAAGCTTAGTGAGTAGTAACTAGAATCTTTCTCAGTAACAAGAGTAATAGATAAGCAGATATATAAGTTGAAATTACTTATAAAATTAAAATTAATTCATTCTATTTTTTATATTTTTTATTTGAAGTTCTATAAGTAACACTCTGAGATGAAGCTGTCTTAGTCAGATAATATCAAGATTGAGAGTAATACTGAATATCTTACAAAGAAAATATTGAATAAGTGAACATATTATAATAAGCTTTAATATCTTATTAAATAAGAAGATTATTCATTATCAGAGAATTTATGAAAATCACTTGAGTATTTGAAAAATACTGAGAAAGAGATTATAAGTTATAAGACAGCTAGTAGAGACTGCTCTGTTATATACTAAAGATATTAGATAAGAAATATCACTTAAGACTTCTTATTTTTTTTAAAAAGTTTTTTAGAGATAATCTTATAGTAATAAGCTAGTATCTTGTGAACTCTATAGCACTCTTCTCTTATTTTCTCTCAAAGAGTTTTTTAGAAGTTTAATAAGACTATACAAGTATAAAATTTCTGAAGCAGTTAATAAGAAAAGAAAGAAATATTTGAAATTAACAAAGATTAATATTATTAATTCACAGACTGCTGCTATTCTAATAGAGCTACAGCCTGCTAAAAAAGTAAAAAGAGAGATCAGAGTTCACTTATTAATAATTATATTCTTATCAAACTCATTCTTCAATGTTGAAGTCTTCAGTATTAGTATCTTTATTCACTGAGAAGTTAGTACTGTAGTATTATAGAGAAGCATACTGTAGAAGAGTATGAGAGATGCTGAAAGTATTAATTTATCAACTTATAAAGTATCTCAGTTATCTGTTTCAACTGAAGTAAGATTCTCTTTAATCAGTGATTAATCTTTATAATACTTTTAATAGCAGTATCAGCTGATCTCTTCTTAAAGTCAGCTATTCTAAGATGTTTTTTTATCTCAGAGATTTATACTTTCATCTTCTTTTATAGATAAGTAAGAGAGATCTTCTCAGTCTTAACAGAATCTATTAATATTTAAAGCTTTAAGACTCTCACTCTGTACTGCTTAAGCATCTGAGCTTCTTATCAGAGTTAATATAACATCTTCTTATAGAGTAGATAATACTTACAGAAAGATAGAAGTCATTGTTACAGATATAACAGAAATAACAGAAGTAAGAGAAGAAATAAATATATAAGATTTCTCTCTTCTTCAGCTGTTTAGCACAGTACAGATAAGTAGCAGTATCAGTCAGAGACTGTATCAGAGCCTTCTCACAGAGAGAAGATAAAGAAACTGCAGAACTCTGTGAACTCAACTCAGCAGTATTTTAAGTAGAGCTTGAACATGCTGTGAAAGAGAAACTACAGATTGAGCTTCTCAGAGTCACTGTCTCTGAAATCAAGCTCTCTCTGAGATTCTCTCTGAATGATTACACAGGGTCATATATTACTGTGTTGATTGAGAGAAGAAGTGACATTGCAACAGCGGCAGAAAAGACAGGAAAAGAATCAGACACAGACAAACTGATTAGCAGAAGAGATAACATCTCACTGCAAGACACAGTAACTATCACCACAGTTGTAAGAGAAGTAGAAGAAGATGTGACAATGAGAGCAGTGCTTTTACAGCTTATTAACACTGCTATCTCTATCTTCAACTGAGCTTTCTTAACAGTTACAGAGACTGCAGCTGCATTACAAAGACATTTATTTACTAGAAAAATATCAGAATAAGCTCTTTATTATTCTTCAAGAATAATACTTTCATACACTCACTATTGTAATTGAAGAAGAAGAAGAAAAATATTTCATAGAGAAGAAAATCTTTTTGAAAAATTTTATCACTACTGTTAACTTTGTTTCTAAAAATATATTACTTTTGTAGAGAATTTCATACATAGAATAAAATATAATAAGAGATTTATAAGTCACTTATTAATTACATTTTTCTCATCTTAAATTGATATATAAGAAACTCACTTATCACATGTTTGATTTGAATAAAGATAAGTAAAGAAAGATCTATATAGTCAGTAGAAAAACTCATCTATTTCTTTATATTATACACAGTATACACACTGTCAATCAATTAATAATCATTGCTATATAATAAAGATAATTTCTAATTCAGTAATCTTGAGAGTATAGAGACTATACTCTTAAAGAGAAGAGTATTATTATATACTTAGTTATATTAAGATCTCATTACAGTTTCATATAACTTATTACTTTCATACAGATGATTTCATCTCATCTGAATCAGTTTTCAATTACTCTATAACATTATTTAAATATATTATAGAAAGATTTAATTGATGAATATGAGAATTCTACTTCTATATAAGATTAGTAGATTACTCTTTCTTAATAATAAAATACTGCTGAGGTATTGCTTCAGCTATTCTCACTTGTGAAATGAAAGAAGAGTATTCACTCATTATCTATATAAAATAGCTAGATACTGACTTCTCATTAAAGAAGCTAGTGATTCATTTTTTCTTCTACTGAAATATATACAAGAGTTACTGTATATCTTATATAATCTTCTTAGTATACTAAGTATCATATCTGTGATATTCTCACAATAACTCTGCAGCCTACAAGCTCACTATTCAAGCAAGATAGTTAAGCTCATTTATACAGCTTTTCAAACAACTACCTCTACATGACACCACTGACTAGTCACTGCTTCGGTTCCGCCACGTTATAATATATATAATATTACATGAGATTTTATTACAGAGTATTTAACAGTATATATTATAAATACAGAGATTAAAATATGATAGAGATAGTAAGAGAGAAGTAAAGATAGTAAAAGTAATAGAAGAGACTATAGAGTAGTAGAGATAATAATAATAATAGAGAGATTAAAGAGTGAAAAAGATAAAAGAAAGATATAATAGAGATAATAAAGATAATAGAAGTAAGAGATATAATAGAGATAATAAAAGAGAGATAAAATAATAAAATAAGAATAAAGATAGAGAGTGAAAGTAATAAAGAGTACTATAAAATAATAGAAACAGTAATAATAATAGAGATAATAGAGATAATAGAAGTAATAAGAGTAAGTGATAAGATAAGAGTAGAGATATAAAGTAAAAGTAATAGAGAGAGCTATAAAACAGTAGAGACAGTAATAATAATAAAGATAATAGAAATAGTAGAGATAATAGAGATAATAGAGATAATAGAGATAATAGAGATAATAGAAATAATAAAAGTAAGTGATAAAATAAGAGTAGAAATATAAAGTGAAAGTAATAGAGAGTATTATAAGATGTTAAAAATAGTAGTAATAATAGAGAGTAAATAGAGTGATGTAATTAACAGATATTAGAA
>NW_025544782.1:520221-536532 GCF_000003525.1 Blastomyces dermatitidis ER-3 | reverse complement strand
TTAACTAGTATATTTTTAAATATAGAAATTTTAATTTATTTCTTATATAAAAAGCTCTTAGAAATTCTGAGATTAAAAAATATAATCATTTTTAAGAGTATATATCTATCTTAAATATAGATTTTTTTAAAATATTAAAGAAATATTTTTATTCTTCTTCTCTTTAGCTATAAACTAAGGTGATTTTTAAATCTCAAAGATATATAAATATATAGTAATAGAAAATCAAAGTTAAAGAATCTGAAAAATTCTTATAAATCTTAAGAATCTTTATTAAAGATGAAACTGTTTCTTCTCAGACTCTTTGACAAGAATTGCTCTGAGTATATGACTTGTATTAAAAGTAGGTTAGTGTCATGCTGAATTAGTCTGCAATCTGTTCAAACTGTTGGCCCTTACGGCCGTTGCGGTTAGCAATTCCACTAGATCACATGACTCATCACTATATTATGTTTCTGTAGATAGATCTATCAATACAATCTTCAACTATTCTACAGATTATAGTCTGGATAGCACATTTTTCTTTTTAGAACATTGTATCAACATTTTTGACACAGATAGTTCATCTTTTTTGAAAAGACTCTTACTCTTTATTAGAGATATTCTATTTTCCCTGAATCTGTCAGTCAGCAGATTCATATACTTTATATTTTTGAGAAAGTGCATTCTTCATTGTGAAGAATATCACTTTTTATCTTTTTTTTTTACACATCTAGAAGAAGCAGAGCCATCTCAATATGAGTGATACATCTGTTACTTCAGAGTCCAGCTCAAGGCTCAGAACCACACACTTCACTAGATGACTCATTGATAGAATGATCACTTATTATGAGGAAGCTTCTGACTTGCAAGATGAGGCTGAGATCAGTTTTCATCAGAGTATGGAATTTTATGATGAGACAATGGAGAAACTTCAGAACAAAGAAAAGCAGAGTCAACATTCATCTGTGAAATCTGTTCATTTCAACTCATTGAATCCTTCATCATTCTCTACTCCTGGAATGCCGACTTTTAATGATGATCTGAATCAATCTATCTATTGCACTGCAGGCAATCTTATGGATCTTATGCAGATGATGCTACAGAATCAGATGACTGTGGCTGAAATCACTCAACATCTCACTACATCTGCACAAAGAGACACTACAAGAGATGAGTTACAGGAATATCAGAAGAAAGTCAAATATACACTAGACATCAAATCAGTGATCACATTTAATGACTCTAATTATGAAGCCTGGTGTGTTGATATGTTGACTGATGCAGAAGTTATTGATGAAATCAACATTCTATTGAGAATTCAACAAGAATTCTCTTTTACACATTATATTGACTTCAAGAAGTGAAGGATCTGTTCCAAGTCTCTATATAGGTGTATGCTATCAAGTCTTGTTGAAAACATTCAAATCACTATTGAAACCTTGAAAGCTGACAATGCTGCAGCTCTGTGAGACAAGATCAATGTTAAATATGCAATATCACTGACAGAAGAATGAGTTAATATCTTCAAGAAATTGATAAAATTATAAGTCAAGAAGAATGATTATCTTACTTTTCAGAGATGTTTCTGCTATCTTATTGTCTGTTACAAGAAGCTCTGTCAGAGCACTGAGAATATATATCATGATCTTTTCCTCAATAATCTATAAGATTATCAAAGACTGTTTGTCAAGACACATTTGAATGAGTTTTTCTTCACTGGCCAGGAACTCATTGTCAACATTGATATCAATGATTTGATGAAGCAACTGATCAATCATACATTCAAGAAGATTATCACTGAGTGGAAAAAGCAGCCTCAGGCTGATTCTGTAACTGCAAAAAAGAACAAAGATAAGAACAAAGATAAGAACAAAGATGAGGACAAAAGCACACCTGTATGAAAGTGCACTCACTGCAGAAGATATAATCATACTGTTGACAGGTGTTTCATCTTACACTCTGATAAAAAGAAAAAGAAGAATGATAAGAAGAAAGAGAAGAAGAATAACTTGATAAGCTCTCAATCAGCAGCAAATGCAGCAATTACAAAGATTGAGTTCTATTTCTCTTTCACAGTCACCAGAAAATCATTCTCTAGATCTTGGTATTTGAACACATGTGCAAGCCTGAATATGACAGATGAGCTTCATTCTTTTTCAAATATCAAATCTTTTAATGATAATATCTCTGTTGATTCTGTGACTGAAGAAACTGAGTTTGTCAAGAAGATTGAGACTGTCACCTTGAAGATTAAGAGTAGTGATGTTAACTTGCAGAATGTTCACTATATTTCTAATATTACAGTTAATCTACTCTCATTTATGAAGCTTGAAGATCAGGGATTCTGATTTACATTGTCTTTCACTATTCCCTCATTTTTCATTTGCAGAGCTCTGAATGATGTTATTTTCCATACAGTTCAGATCACTCAGAACAACATATATAAGATCAATGAGCAGGAGTTCAATGAGGATCTCAATCATCTGAACAGAGCAGTCAAGTACATTGCAATGATGTCTTATAAGTACAATTTTAATTGAAAAGTTGATCTTCCTGTGACTGCTGTCACTACTGTTAATAATATCGATTCTGCGGATGCGAAAACACAGACATCAAAGATATCAAAGACTCTTTTGAATTGGTATTATAATCTCAGTCACATTCACACTGATGCTATAATTACTATAGTTAAGAATTCTCATACTGAAGTCACAATTAAAGATTCTAAGACTAAGTTCTTTTGTAAGAAATGTGTCAAGACTGATATGATGCAAGATTATTTAAAAACACTGATGTCTAGATCTATTCAACTCATTGAGAAGGTTCATATTAACCTTGCAGATGATGAACATACATTGAAAGACCTCTCTGATTATCTCTTAGAGTCTCATCAGAGAATGAAATACTGAATGCTTATCATCTGTGATGCAACTTGCTACTGTTAAGTGTATTTTTTAAAGTTCAAGAATGAGACTGTTCAATACTTTGAGTTGTGACTCAGATTCATGAATAATCTCAGGTATACAGTTCCTGCTTTTCTACAGACTGATATTAATAATGTTTTCTGATTCACATGTATGCACACAGTTATGAATTCATATGATATTAAATGAGAATCAACAGCATTACATTCATTACATCAGAATGATGTTTCTGAATGTGGAATCTGTACTATCATGAGACAGGTTAGAGCTGCTCTTTTGAAAGGTAATCTCTCTAAGAAGTTCTGAACAGATGTTTTAGAGACAGTGATTATAATAATCAATAATACTCTCACATCTACAGTTCTTTACAACTCAAAATTTTGATCCTCTACTGCAGAGACTTCTGTGGTTTCAAGTTCATATAAGATTTCTTAATATGCACTTACAAATATCTCACTGAATGTAAGGCATTTTCACTGATTAAGTGCAGAGGTTTTTGTTCACTTGCATGAATCTCAGCAGCTGTGAATAAGCTTTCTTGGATTCGCTGATTTCTATTGTGTCATTGAATTCAGTGATACATTGATATATTATCTATGACATTCTGAATCTGATAAGATTATTGTCAGTAGTGATGTGAGATTTCTGATCACTGAAAAATCAGAATCAGTTATCACATCTGTGACATTCATTAATAATGTCAGTGAATCAGAACCTGATATTCATCTAATTGATGATAAAGACACTTCTGATATTGATGATCCGAATTTCACATAATTGTAGCCCGCGAAATCACTGACTACTTACACTTCAAGCCTCATTACAGACAACCTCCCGAAGTTCTATAAGAATGCCACATCTCAGTCAGATAAGATAGGAGATTATTGAAAGAAGTTTATACAATGCGAGATTACTGACCTGAAGAGACATAATACATAAAGTTTGATTTCTAGATCTGATATTCTGAGAAGTGAACTGATTACTTCAGACTGTTGAGTATTTCTTGAGAAAGATAGGCCTGTGAACCTGAATACTGATTCTGATGATATTCTTAGAAAATTGTATTGAGTGATTTATAATAACTGACTTAAGAAGAATTCTAGAGAAGAGATCTACACTTCTGTCATCACTGATACTGCTAATTATATTCTTTTTACAATAGCAGTACTACACAGTTGAACACTCTGTCAGATGAATATAGTGATAGCATATCTTTATAAGTATCTCACTAAAAAGATCTATATGAGACAACTCACTGAATTTGAGACAGATTTACTGAAAATGCTTATCTACACAGTTAAGAGTAGTCTATACAGTCTGAACTCTGTAGTGAAGATCTGATATAATTACTTAACAGCTCTGTTGAGTGATCTTGAATTTACAGTCAGTACTTATAATTCAGTACTCTGATATCATATATTCAGATATCATCTTTATATAACAATCTATATTGACAATCTCAACATTATATCTGAAGCTTCTAAGAATGCTGATTAATTAGTGAGTATACTTAGTGAGAAATTGAAAGTCAAGAATCTATGTCAGTTAATCAAGTATTTGAGTATAAAGATCAATTGTTTGAACAAGAGAATTGATTTAATATATTATCAATATATTAAATATCTTGTTGAAGATTTCTATCTTGATAATGCAGCTATCATCAGAATATCAATGAAGAATGAATTTTATATTGATGATTCTTCTATATCTGAGAAAGAGACTGATTTCACAATTCAGTGATATTAATATAATGTGAGTTGCTTGCAATATCTTGCAGTTAAAACACATTCTAATATCACTTATACTGCCTCACTACTTGCTCAATGAAATATTGATTCAACATCTCAATGTTGAAAGACTCTATTACATATTATATATTATTTGAAAGAGATCATGAATCTGAGTATTTTCTACAGATGCAGTCTGTATGAGAGGTTCATTTCTATCAATTTTTCTGTTTCTACTGATTCTTTCATTATCTCTGATTTCCCTGATGATTTCTACCTACTCTTTGACTACTCAGATTTCAATTGAGCTGGTCTCTTGAATAATGATAGAAAATCAATATCTGACTACATTTTTAAGCTTACAGACAGTCTGATTTCATAGTATTCAGTGAAGCAATCTTATATATCTCTAAGTTTTAATAAGACTGAATATGTGACTCTTAGTAAGATGATCTGTGAGGTAACATGAATTCAAAATCTTATAATTGAGCTTGACTTCATCACTACATCTTTAATACAGATTCTCACTGATAATAAGAATGCTATAGATCTCACAAAGATGACAGTTATTACAGTCTGAAGTAAATACATTGACATGTGTTTTCATTTTTTATATTAACAGTTGAATCAGAGAATCATTGATTTAGAATACATTCTCATCACTCAGATAGCAGTGAATGAACTCACTAAACCTCTAAACAATATGATATTTACACAATTCATGATTTTGCTAGGTCTTACAAGCATAAAAGTTGAGAATGTTTAATTTTACATTTGTATTTGGTTTTGACAGACTATCTTGATGGTTTGAGTGTTTTTTTTTTTGTATGTGATTCTTGTTATCTCGAGGGGGGGTGTTGGCCCTTACAGCCGTTGCGGTTAGCGATCCCACTGATCACGTGACCCACCACTATATTATGTTCCTGTAGATAGATCTATCAATACAACCTTCAACTATTCTACACAAACCGAGTCAGAGGTCTGAGCCCGCTGAGATAATATATCCACCATGGATTTTTATAGCATCCGCCCTAGTGGCGTTGCCGTAGCGACCGCTCCGCCTACACGTGATCTCATATGTAATATATATAGCTAGCTCTTCCTACACGAATACAACAGATTAATCATTCCACAGGTTATAGCCTGGATAGCATGTTTTTACTTTTGTTTAAAAACACCTGTGTAAGCATTGAATGTGTTCACCCTGGATAGAAGAATTCTTTTATCACATTTACATTGCATGTTTCAAGTGTATCTGCTTGGCTGGTGATTGAAATAGCAGAACTCTACAGTATAATATAACACATTTTTTTTCTTTTCAATTCCTTCATTCAACTCTTCTTTGACCGATGAGTGATATGTCTACATCACAGAGTGATAGAAGGAGAACTTTACATTCACATCCTCATACTCAGGCATCTATTAACAAAGAATCAGAGAAAATAGATACTACATAATATATGAAAGTCACAGAAGAGATCATGAAGTCATCTGCAAACAGCAGAGCAGATTATGGATCAGATAATGACATCTCAAGCTCATAAGCAATGTGTACAGAAGCACGACACACAAGTACCATGTCTAGAATGAGTTCAGATGATATGATATCAATGATATTCAATGACCTGATAGTGTTCTGTGACAGAATGAGCACATGTCAAGTAGCTATCTCTGCAGCAGATGATTTCAAATCTGAGATCTGTGAATATCAAAAGAATGTTCAAAAAGCCATGAATATCAAAGCTGTAATCACATTTGATGATAATAACTACAAGATCTGATGTACAGAAATCCTTGCGGATGCCGAAGTCATCAGCAGATTCAACATTCTTATAAAGAATCAATATGTCTGTTCAGAAGACATCAGTCAAGACATGTTAAGTGCTGAAAAATGAAGTATTCATATCAAAGCACTGTATTAACATATGTTGCAGTTCTTATTAGAACCTGTATATACAATCATTGAAATCCTTGAGCCAGATAATGCAGCTGTGCTATGAGAAAGAATTGAAGTTGAATATGCTGTCTCACTTACAGAGAAATGTATGAATATTGTGAAAGAATTCATCATCTTATATATCAGAGATAACAATTATCTGACATTTCAGAGAAGATTCTGTTATCTAGTTATACATCATAAGAAATTAACAAATAACTCAGAAGACTTCTATCACAATCTCTTTCTTATTGATCTGAAGAAGCATCAAAAGTCTTTTATCAAGACACATTTAGACAATTTCTACGCGTCTGGTCAGAACTCTATACACAATATTGATATTAATGATCTCATGAAACAGTTAACAAACTGTATAAGCAAGTTCAAGGATGAAAATCCTAAGTCTCAGCAAGTCAATGCAACTATCACAACTCTCTCTACATCATTCACACACAGTTTCAAATGTGAGATATGCAGTTTGAGATGACATCAGAAAAACACCTGTTGACATCTGTATTCAGAACTTGCTACTGAACAGTGACATGAGTTAAACAAGAAATATATCATTACATCTGAGAAGAATAATAGCAACAATACCAGTACCAGCAGACGCGGCAAGTGGAAGGGTAAAAAGAAGAATAAAGATGATAAGAAGGAGAAATTCTCTGACCTTATGATCTCACAACCTGCAGCTGTCAATGCAGCAATTGCTTTTTCAGCAACTATTGATACAATAAGCAAACCTTGATTCCTTGACACATGTGCGAGTTTCTACATGATAGGTGAAAAGCAGTCTCTCATTCAGTGAAAGATGTACAATGACAATATGAAGATTCACACAGTGAATGAAGATTACAGCTATGTCAAAGAGATTGATGATCTTCTTCTAGAATCTGAAGAAGAGAATATCACTGTCTGCAATGTTCATTATATTCCCAATCTCACAGTCAACCTATTGTCATTTATCAGGTTGAAGAACCAGGGTTTTCAATATAAGCTTTCAAGCTTAAACACTTCATTCTATTTCATTATTAAAGTATCAAGTAAAGTGATTTTCACTGCAATCTATACATCTCAAAACTCAATTTATAAAATAGTTGAAAGAATGTCAGAAGTTGATATACATCATGAGTCTAAAGCAGTCTACTTCACAGTGAAATCATATGTATATGATAATGACTATGCTAAAGCCATGGTCACTATTGATGACAATGATTTCACTGTTGATCAACCTCAACATTGAGAATCACCTACAACCGCGAAAACACTTGCAGAGTGATATGTTGACCTGGGACATATACACACAGGAGCTATTATAGCATTGACAAAGAATTCACTATCTAGCATCTGTGTCAAAGACACTAAGACCAATTTCTTTTGCAACACCTGTGTTAAAGCAGACATGACATGTAAATACTCAATCACTCTCATATCATGAGCTGTATGCTCAATGAAGCAGATTCATATCAATCTTACAGATGATAGATAAACATTGAGTGAGTCTACAGATCACTCTGTTGAATCGCAGCAGAGTAATAAATATTATATGTTAATCACAGATGATGCAATCAGATATAGATGAATCTATTTCTTATACATCAAGAATCAAGCTTACAATTACTATGTGCACTGAGTTCAATTCATGAAGAACCTAGGTTTTACTGCATCAGCATATGTCAGAACTGATGTTGATAATGTGTTCAGATTCATGAAGATTACAGCATTGTTCATCAATCATAGCACAGTATAAGAATCAACTACTCCTCAATCATCACACCAAGATGACGTGTCTGAGCGCGGAATATGTACAATTATGACCCATGCCAGGGCAGTTCTTATTGACAAGAAGATCCTGAAGAAATTCTGAACAGACATTCTGAAAACAGTTGTTTCAATCATAAATAATACACTCACATCTACAGTTCTATATAATGAAAAGTATTGATCTGCAGTTGCAGATGATAATAGTAAAGAAGCTGTTCATAGCTCTCATACAATTTCTTTTTCAGCATTGACAAATGCCCCGCCGCAGATCATACATTTCCACGAGCTTGAAACTGATGTTTTTACTCATCTTCATGAATCACAGAAGCTGTTGAATAAGTTGTTCACACAGATCAATTCATATAAACTTATTGAATTTCACAGACATTCAATCTATTGCTTATGAAGTTCTATAACAGATAAAATTATTGATACAAGTGATGTGATTTTCCCTGCAAAAGTGCAAGAAATGTCAAAGATTACTATAACTACAACTGCAGCAACTGACACTGTTTCTATCATCTATTTAATGAAGAATTCTGACATTTCTGAATTGATGAGTACAGATTGAATGCAGCCAGTGAAGACATTTGCAGCTTATACTCTCACTCTCATTACTGATTTCCTTCTGAAATCACACAAGAATGCTATGAGTAGATCAGAGATGATGAGAGATTATTGAAAGAAATCAATGCAATGTGAAATATCTGACTTTGAGAGATGCAAGATCTGAACACTTATTCCATGTTCTGATGTCTCATATGATGAACCAGTAGCACCTGATCACTGAGTATTCATTGAAAAGAACTGCTCTGATGATCTCAATGCTGATGAGAATGATATATTATGAAAATCTTGATAAGTTGTATGTGATAACTGATTAAAGAGAGACACTTGTCAGAAGACTTACACCTCTATGATTACAGATACAACAAACTGAATGATGTTCACAATTGCTACAAAGTATGATTGAATTCTACAGCAAGTGAATATAGTAATGACATATCTGCATGATAGATTAGAGAAAACAGTCTATATAAGATAATTCACAGACTTTGAATAAGAAACTCAGTATATACTCATCTGTGCAGTTGAAGAATCTCTATATAAATTGAATTCAGCTGCTAAAATATAGTATGACTACTTGACAGCTATACTGTGAGAAAATGACTTCAGTCTGAGTTCTTATGACCCTGCTCTTTGAAAGCATTCAGCCTGAAAACACCTGTATATAACTATATATATTGATGATCTTCATATCTTTGCAGATACTCTGAAGAATGCTGATTGACTTGTTAACATTTTGCAGCAAAAACTAGAGATCAAAGACTTAAAGAAACTCACAAAATATCTAGAAATGAAAGTGAAACATATGAAGAATGAAATCAAATTAATACTTTGATATTATATTAATGAATTGATAGAAGATTTTCACCTAGATGATGTGACTGCTGTCTGTACATTCATGAATGAGAATCTATGTCTAGATGACTTCTCTGTCTCTGAAAAAGAAAGTGATTTTACAAAGTAATAATTTCAGTATAATGTCAGATGTCTGTAATACTTAGCTGTCAAGCTGCAGCTGAATATCACCTGTGCAGCATCTCTACTGATGTAGAAGAACACTGCTCTCATCTCTAAGATATAAAAGGCTCTATTACACATCATTCAATATTTGAAAGAAACATGTGAGATTGACATATTCTATGTAAAGAATGATAATGAGGAATCTGAGAATGAATTCTCAAACATGGCATATATACTGATTGAATATACAGATTTCAATTGAGCTGACCTGTTGAATGATGATTATAAATCTACATTCAGTTATGTCTTCAAATTGAGAAATACACTGATTTTATGGTAATTGAGCAAGCAATTCTGTGTATTCTTAAGCTCTAATGAGGCTGAATATGTGATGTTGAGTGATACTGTACATGAAGCAACATAGTTGAGAAGTATGATAATGAATCTGAGCTTCATTGAAACAGAAGACTCTCTGTCAATCAAGACAGATAATAAGAGAGTGATTGATCTTATCACAGTGACTGCAATCACTGTGAGAAGCAAGCATATTGACACTCAATTCCATTATGCCCGCAGCCAATTGAACAATGACATAATCTCAATTGATTACATCTCAACTGAAGAAATAACAGCAGATGAATTGACTAAACTCTTGAATGCAATTGCATTTCATCAATTCCTTGATTTACTAGATTTTACAGGTGAAGAGGGACAGAATACACAAACTCAATGCAGATAGCATGATTTGAATGGATTTGAGAATGGCATAGCTAGATCTGCAAGAGATGATTGATTCTTTATTATGGTGTTTGTGATCTCGCATGGCGATGCAAGGGGGGGTGTAGCATCCGCCCTAGTGGCGTTGCCGTAGCGACCGCTCCGCCTACACGTGATCTCATATGTAATATATATAGCTAGCTCTTCCTACACGAATACAACAGATTAACCATCCCACAATTTTTGATGGGGTGCACGTGATGTCACATGAGGTCACGTTACAGCGTTTTTTGCACGGAAAAGTTGGTTTTTCTTTGTTTCGGTCTTGGCACCAGCTTTCTTTCGATACTTTTTGTTTGTTTCTCCAACTAATTTTTCCAACTTTTAAATACAATATGTCGATTACAGTCGGTGGATTACGATAAGTAAGGGATTTCGCATTCGAAGGAGGGGGGGGTGAGGTGGAAGATTCACCCCCCAGCCCATATGGCTCGGCCTTGTCTTGTTTTTTTGCAGGAATTCACTTTTTTTTGTGGGGGGGATATACGAATATAGAGCTGAGACTCCCCGACGTTCTCTCCAAATACAAGGAACTAGTGATTCATATACGATTTTTTCGTTTTTTTCAAATATGCTAAAAAATGTGGGAATGGAACAAACGTTCGAAACTGAGTGAGTTCAAGAAATCGTGAGTGTCAATATTCGTTGGAACACACAGGTCAGTCGGAAAGGGAGATTCACGCGACGGCATTCCTGGCTATGCTTTGCCTCCTTTCCAATGCATGCAATGCATGCCATAGCCTTTGTATTGTCAGGGGATGGCAGTTTTGTTTTTACGCATTTTTATAGGGATTAATTTGCACTATTCAGGGCCGCTCTGCTGATGCCCATGCGCACATTTCTGGTTTCTGGGACGAATAGAAACTGGGGATAGCGGTTTGAGACAACCGCAGACGTCGCAATGGCATTTGAATTACGATGTGTGAAGGGAAATCTGCAAAATGAATGATCTTCCCCCTCCGACTAGCTGAGAAATATTTTCTGCCGGAATTTGAAATGCCATGGAACAAATTTCGGGGAGAAAGTGATTCTCATTTGCCTCTCGAAAATTGACAGGAATGGCTAACTGATGAGACATGAGGAAGAAGTGAAAGAATCTCTGGGGGGGTGAGAGCGGGAGAAGGTCCAAAAAAGAACGAGTCCTTCTATTACAGACCGAAAGAAGAACGCAAAATGGTAAAGAGAGTTGGGGACCTTGGAAACTAAACAACCAAATCGGGTTGAAAAACAAAGGAAACCTTTTTCGGCGCTGATGAGGTTATCCATCCTAATGCAAGATTATATAAATAATAAAATCTCCGCGAAAGCTACACCAACAGCCAGGCCCAAGGAAGTCGAAATCTGAACGAAGCTATCACCCATTCCCCTAGCATCCGTTCAGTATTTCTTGAACCAACTCTCAGCAATTCCCTCCCATCTTCGGATCTCGACGCACAGACAACACGCACTGAGCGTGTGTGTGTGCTACTGAGAAACAGCTTAAAGGTTAATCTCGATGTTGATCGGCATGTTGAAGTCGATGTCACCCATGCACACTTGGAACTGAAGGTTGTTTTTTGTGGTATTAGCCCACCTGTTGAAAATACGAAATATCGACTGATATGAGGGGGTGCATCTCATGAGTTTACTTACCCCGAAGTTGTTGTTGCAACAAATAACGGTTTGCGTGCATTCGACGTGGGAGTTCACACAGTTGTGGGCTAGAGGAGCGGACTGGTTAGCAAAACATTGTCGCCGCTTGAGGCCGCTTTCCTCGGGAGGGTATTTATGATTTGAGCACTTACACCCTCCTTCAGTGCTGCAGCAGTACGGGACACCGGTGGAGCACTGATTCGTTTGCTGGACAGGGGGCTGCGGAGGGGGCTGCGGGCAAAGTTCCTTTGGCAATCCGAACCCTGGCAGCTTCGGGAATCTTCTCTCCGCCAAAGCAACGTCGCCGTCCTTCGGAGCGGGAACCGGGTCAGGCACGGGGATAGCAATAGACTGCGTCAGCAGCATGAAGATAGAGAGGAAGATAGAGGTCTGAATGAGCTTCATCGTCGCGGTGGAAAGGTTATTCCCCAGCGTAAAAAAAATAGGCGGAAAAATTTTTGAGGTAGAAGGGAAGCGATGGAGACGGATTGGCAAATATTTTTTTTGTTATTTTTATTTTTATTTTTATTTTTTATTATTATTATTATTATTTTTCAGTGGCAAGAGGGCTCAATTTGTACCAAGCCCTCCGCCTACCTTTTTTCGTCACATTTGATATCCTTTTTTCTTCGTCCTCTACAAGAAAAGGCAGACATCGACAGCCATTATGAGCTAGCACAACCCAACGGCCTTTCGTGTGGAGAAGCTAAATATAGGACGAGGGTCGGAGGTTGTCATTCCCTGTCTTGTTTTAGGGCTTTTGCCACTTTTACTTTGAGACATCGGTTTCTCTCCATTGGCACGCAAAAAGCCTGCGATGAAAAGCCTCCCAGAGTCGATATGGCTTTCAGTGAGAGGCTTCAATACGATCATCCCACGATTGATCGAGCCTGGCTGGGCCATGTGAGAATTTCCCGGACTAATGAAATCTTACGTCTTATCGCAGCTGCATTCCCATTTTATTTGGGGCTGGAAAAAAATCATTTCCTCCATTTTGTTTTTCTTATTTTACATAACGCTGCAGTTCGAACTATTACCTGGCCAGTCCATTCGGCATCAGATTTCCGCACCCAGGCGTGCTGTTTGTTGCACGCCAAGCTGAAGTGAAGTAGCCTGTCACCGTTTGTGATACCGGAATCTTTTAGCTGCAGGGTGACAGTGGCACATCTGGACATCCTTTTCGCCGAAGTATCCTGTTCCTGACTTGCAAATCGAAATGGGGAATGCTTGAAAGTTTCGTGTGGCTCACTGCCGCTTGGTCCAGGTTTAAAAGCTGTAAGACAAGAGCTAATTCCAGGCTTGTCTGAATGTTGTGTTCTTGGGGTCTGGACCATCGGCGGGCTTAGCGGGAAACTAAATGTCCACTCGTTGCTGATTGGCTTCGATTGAGCCTCACCAAAACATTATGGTGCAGATTATTTCGACTCTACATACACAGCTTGTCCGCAAGTAATATCGTTTTAAGTTGACTACCAGGACGAATTATTATCGCATTTTTGGCGGTTTTTTTTCATCCTCCATGATATTGATAATGGGTTAATTGGAAAATATTTTGGAAGTGTCGTTCACGTTTCTTTGCGTCCAGTTGGTTCTTTCTTACTCCTAGATAGCTGGTATCTCACCGCTGGAGACTGTCAACAACCGATCTAGGGTGCTCATGTGTGCATTCAAAAGGTTCTGGCGAGGGGGGATATACTTTCATGTCTTGTTAAATGGAGTTAAATGGCTTGCAGTTCTCCTAAGAGTCCGCCAAATCGGCTTCGTTGTGTTACTATTCAGCTATAGCTACCAGCTTCAAGGGCCTATTTTTCTATCCCCTGGGATATACATATCTTCATCTATCCCAGTCTCCACCGCAATGTGTTGCACGTTCGTTTCTGATTTGCGAATCTTAGGCGAGTATCCTGCTACTCCAAAGGTACAGCTCATCACGCGCCATTTCTTGAACTGAGCCTCACGATTTGGAAGAAAAACTCTGACCTTAACGCCCCCTCTACGGATGATTGGCCCATGGGGTTTGCTAGCAAACCGATTTTGAATTCTCATATCCTTAGCCCTGCCAATTCCCGTGGGCCTGGGTCAGTTTTTGTTTGTATCCGGAGCTGACCAGCCACGCTGGTTTTTCCACTCAGCTTGCAATCAAGGATAGATTTGCCATGCCGGAAGTGCACACTCGTCGCCTGGCCTGAACGCCATTTGTCGCTTGGCTGCTTCTCTAAGGAATTTTGTGTGAAGTTGACACGATCAAGCCCTGACCGAACCCCAATTCTATTTTAAATATAGACACCACTTATTCTGCACAACCTTAACGCCATCGGCTCGTGGGAATGGTCAAGTGTTACCACATTCATGTACAAGGAAAAGGGGCCGGAACATTCAGCAGGGTGAGAACAGAAACTGAGATTCTCGCCACACAGTCTGCCTTCGCCAGCATATCAGCCACGAGGCGACAGGCGAGACACTCGCTGTGCGTTATCGTGGATGCGCCAGGGCGTTTTCCAATTCGACGAAGTGAGGCTCTACTGACCCTGAAGTATGATCGTGAAGGAGGGGTTGCAAGGACGAGACGAACCAACCAACAACGTCCAGCACTTCATCGGGGGGCATGATGAAGGGGATAGAGGAATGCAGGCCTCAGAAAACGCATAAATAGACCTCCCCTTCCCATCCAAATTTCCTTTTTTCTTCTCTTCTCATCATCATCAAGGCATCAAAAGGATATCTCAAGACTTACTTGCAATCAGTATCAAATCTTCAAAACGTTTTTAAGAATCTCATTCTTAATCAAACACCCCCAAACCACAAAAATGCAGCTCACCAACTTCGTCGCCATCGTCGCTCTGCTCGCCACCAGCGTTGCTGCCACCCCCGGCCGTCGCCCATCGCGCCCAGCACGTCCAACACGCCCCGATGGCCCAGTCTTCCAGAGAATCTCCTGCTCTTCGGGCGGACCCTTCTGCTGCGCCCCTGAAAGCACCCTCGGAACTACTTGCACTGCTATGGAAGGCAGCTCTGTCAGCTGCAACAGTCTGATTGTCTGCTGCAACAACAACGAAGGAGTAAGTTTCATCCAGTCTCGGAAACTTCAGCAACCTACCACATACATGTTACTGGTTCGACTTCTCCAATGAAAGCACGCAAATACTAATATAAATATCCTTTTCACCCCCAAATAGATCCAATCCTGCTCTGCCAACTTGCAGCAGCCGGTAACCTTCATCGATGTCTAAATGCAATCACACTATGGTCGCAGCGTTTGACAAGTCACTTTTCTCCTGAGATCCACAGGATACGCGGTCGAACGGTGTCAATTACTTTTTCTCGCCCTTTGGGAGAAGAGCCATAGAGTGTCGTGGTCAGGTTGCTAGGCCGTTCTCCTTTCCTCAGCTACCCATAGCTTCTACCTCTTCACTATGCGCGCGACGAAGGCTTGTGCTTGCGGATGAGTGGTGGACTGAACCGGGGACGGGATGGAACAGGGAAGGGGGAGGTTTAATTAATGGTGGATAATCTCCGAGTTGTTTCCTACTGTCGCTCCTTACCTCTTTTTTTTTTTTTTTTTTTTTTTTTTTTTTTTTTCCTTTTGTCTTTTGTTTCGAGGAGAGCTGAGAGTTTTCTGAATAAGGGGTCTACGTTGGGGTTTTTTTCAAGAAGAATATATCGATTGGTGCCTAAGGCATTTAATTGCCCCCTTTTGTTCCTGGTGAGAGGGGGAGGAAGATGAGGATGGAGCGGTACTGATTCTTCCTTTATTTTCCTCCCTTTCTCTGCTCGATTAGAACACCTGGAACTGTTAGGTGTCGAAATGGGTGTCACGGATGAATATGTTGGAGACATATGAATCTTATGTGTATCAAGATCTGCTTCTTATATTATCCGTACTCCGTACACTATCTATTATATCTAACAAGCATCAAATGCTCGCTTACGCTCGCTTTTCTGCCGGCGCAGCCCCCTCTACCACTTCCACCCTCCCCCCCGACCACCCCCTACCCCCCTTTACCACCCCTTACCACCCCTTACCACCCCTTCCACCCCTTCC
>NW_025544782.1:516776-520121 GCF_000003525.1 Blastomyces dermatitidis ER-3 | reverse complement strand
CTCTTACCACCTCTTCCATCTATCACCCCTTACCACCATCACTGCCTCTACCACCTCACAACCCCTCTATCACTTCCACTCTCTATCTCTATTCACTCTTACCACCCCTTCCACCTCTTTCACTCTCTACCCTCTCTATCATCATCATCTCTACTCCTTCTACTACTCTCTTCCACTCTGTATCATCTCTATCATCATTATCAGATTAATCAGAGCTGTACAGACTGCAGAGTCAGCTATTTAATCTCATTCATGAATTCAAAGAGATGTATATGACATCACATGAGATTTTATTACAGAGTATTTAGCAGTATATACTATAAACACAGAGATCAAAATGAGGTAGAGATAGTAAGAGAGAAGTAGAGATAGTGAAAGTGATAGAAGAGACTGTAGAGTAGTAGAGATCATGATGATGATAGAGAGGCTAGAGAGTGAAAAAGATGATAGAGAGAGGTGATAGAGGTGATAGAAGTGAAAGAGGTGATAGAGATGATAAGAGAGGGGTAGAATGATAAGATGAGAGTAGAGATAGAGAGTGAAAGTGATAGAGAGTGCTGTGAGGCGGTAGAGGCAGTGGTGGTGGTAGAGGTGGTAGAGGTGGTAGAGGTGGTAGAGGTGGTAGAGGTGGCAAGGGGTGGTAAGGGGTGAAAGGGGTGGTAAGAGGTGGAAGGGGTGGTAAGGGGGGGGTAGGAAGTGGTCCGGAGAGAGGGTGAAAGTGGTAGGGGGTCTGCGGGGCGGCAGAGGCGGTGGTGGTGGTAGAGGTGGTAGGGGTGGTAGGAGTGGTAGGGGTGGTAGGGGTGGTAAGAGTGGGTGGTAGGGGTATGAAGTGGAAGTGATAGGGGGTGCTGCGGGGCGGTAGAGGCGGTGGTTGGTGGTAGAGAGGGTAGGGGTCCACGGATCCATGAATTTTTGATGGTGTGCACGTGATGTCACGTTACAGCGTTTTTTGCACAAAAAAGTTGGTTTTTCTTATATATGATCCCAGCAAGCTCAGACGCTTCTCCAGATATTGCTATTTTAACACTGAATTGATGATTATGTCATGAGCTAATCTCAAATAAGTAATAGACTAACTTAAATAGTAAAATCAGATCATGTGAGTAATAATATCTTATAAAGTATCTAAGAAGAAACAGTTTCTGATTATTAATAATATAGAAATAATTTACTCAGTACTCTGAGTATAAAAGAGAATTTTAACTTAACTTTATAAATTTATTATTTCTATATTATCTTAGAATCTTAGAATAATAATATTCTTATAATATATCTGATTTTTATATTCATATTTTAAGTTCTTAGAATAGAAGTATTATCTTAAAGTTAACTAATATATTTTTAAATACAGGAATTTTAATTCAATTTCTCATATAAAAAAAAACTCTTAGAAATTCTGAGATTAAAAAATATAATCATTTTTAAGAGTATATATCTATCTTAAATATAGATTTTTTTAAAATATTAAAGAAATATTTCTATTCTTCTTCTCTTTAGCTATAAACTAAGATGATTTTTAAATCTTAAAAATATATGAATATATAGTAATAGAAAGTCAAAGTTGAAGAATCTGAAAAATTCTTATAAATCTTAGAAATCTTTATTGAAGATGAAACTGTTTCTTCTCAGACTCTCTGATGAGAATTACTCTGAGCATATGACTTGTATTAAAAGTAGGTTAGTGTCATGCTGAATTAGTCTGCAACCTGTTCAAACCGAGCCAGAGGTCTGAGCCCGCTGAGATAACTTATATAGAGAGATTTCATACAAAAGATAGAGCTATTTATAGTAAAACAAATGTGCGAGCCAAGAGAGCTAGCATAAGCGAGTATTAGACAAGTATTGTAGTAAGCTGATGATGATAAGAAATATAGTAGTAATACGATGTTGGCGTTCATAGTGTATGACCTCTTTTTCCTGACATTAGGTCATTATTCTGCAATGGGAATGCTTCATCAATCAGCCTTCTCTATTCATTCTCATCTCAACCGTGATACTTAACGGTGGCCGAATCTTTGCTGCAAATAGGCTACCTGCAAGAATATTGGCGCTGCTTAAGGTTTCATAGAAGCAGCATCGAACTCTGAAGATCGCATTTTCCTCTATGACGATCGTTTCCAGATATATGCCTCATATACTTTTCCGGCTAGTACAGTACAGCACATGAGTTCAATAAGCAGGTCAACACATATAGGGGTGCATTGAGCTGGGCTGCAAAATCGGTTTTAATTCACTGAGGCAAAGGGAAACTCAGTAGATAAATGACCGAACCCCTTCACATCAGAAATTCGCCCCCCTTCCATGAACTACTAATAACTTAAACCTAACTCCCGTTTCTGAAGGGGGGCGATTCGTAATAACATCCAGGGTTTGCTTGCTAGTATATTCAATGGTAGAGCCATAATAATAACTAGTAAGTTAAGTTACACCGCGAAGTCACTGAGGAAAAAAAAAAATTAAACACGACACGCGTCCATGGAAGTGCTATAGCTTACCTGAGTAGGTAAAGTAATATATTGAGTGAGTACAACCTCTCCAGGGCGTTTAGCGTTTACTTTTACCCCTCATATATCATAGCTTGAAATACGCCAATATACTGTACATAAAATAAAGCTTTGCAATCAAGATACTCAGAGGCGCATGGTACTATTCCATGTTCAGCGCCTTCTCACCCTTCTCTCTTTTATATATATATATATAGGTTATAACATGACTCATCACTCAACAAACTCATTCACTCAATGAACTTCAAAAAGCATTCTATAGAGCGGTTAATTTTCAACTGTAGTATAACAAACAACATTAATATTATATATTAAACATTAAAACTTCATATTTTATATATATATTTATTTTTGCAGTTTATAATAGTATCTAACAAAACGCTTATGAAATTGTATATAAAATGAAACAAAACACCTGCAATTATAAGATTAAAAAAGTGTTTAAAATAGTAGCTATCATCTGTCTACTTTTTCTTTTAATTCAGAGTATAAAGATAGATACTCTTAATCTCTGCTTTATATCACTTACAAAAGTGAAATACTCAGTTAATTTTTACTTGTATTTTAATGATCTGAAATGTCAAATTGTACAGTATTTAAGATATCACAGAGAAGTTGCAATTGAATAACTGATTAATATAAAATAGAAGATGTTATTCTTCAGTATCTGTGAGATTCTGATAGTAGATTGATGTTGTCTCTGCTCTAGAGACCTGTTGATCTTAATCACTATATTATATAACACAGAATCAATTGATGATCACTTACTCTATATTACTTTATTAAATGACATAGTGAGTGATTGAAGTTGAAGAGTTGTAGAAGATTTGTGGAAAAATCG
>NW_025544782.1:483317-516458 GCF_000003525.1 Blastomyces dermatitidis ER-3 | reverse complement strand
TTCTTCAATCAAATTCCTGAAATGTGATCGGATCGTGTCGATGTGTTTGTTGATCTGATCGCGATCTTGTGATTGTGATCTTGTGATCTTCGATGTGCTCGGACCAAGATCAGGCGTGTGGCAAAAAAAAAAAAAAGAAAAAAAAAAAAGGCTTTGCTTGTTCCGTGGGCAAAGTGCCTGCCTATACACAGTACGTAGCAGCTTCCATGTAAATCAGATGCAAGTCACCAACAAGTAACCGCTTCATATCGGACAAAGTTTTACTTTCTTTGACCGTGTTTAGAGCTAGTTACTACGTAGACTTGAGGCTCCACTGCTCCCGCACGGTTCCACTCGATTAGCGGGGGCGGGCGGCAAAGCCGGCTCCGGGGTTTTGGGTTCCAAGGTTCGCGGTCAGCGATGTTTTTGGTAAGTTGTTCTCCTCCAAGCGCGAGCCATTGGTCATTGGCACACCGGTCGAGCAATGGATGCAATTTCTCCAGGAAGAGCCCGCGGGTTAGCACGATGTTAAACGGATGCCTTCCATGTTTCCTTCTTCTCGAGAGGGTCAGTGGCGCGGGTATGAGTCATGCCTCCGGGTTATATTAAGGAGCATTGGGAGCGGGCATTTTGCATTTTCAAGTCGAGTTGAACGACATCAAGCAAGAATTGTCCGCCTTCCAGGATCGTTACTTGTCCGTTCATCGAATCACGAAGTGTCTAGCTGATCGATACCTTTCAACCAACATGAAAGTGTCTACTGTTGCGCTGCTTGCCCTCATCAACGTCGTTGTTGGTAAGTGGTCGAAGAAAACTCCCAAGGATGGAGAGGCTGGCGGCTGGGATGAGTGTGCATATACGCTTAAAGTATGTAGCCATTTAATTTGTCCCCTGTAGACCTTTTTTTTATGCTAGTGAACTAATACCATAAACAGTGTCAAAACGATTGGGAGTGTTGGCAGACTGTGTCTTGTTCTGGCATGGCCCTGGTAAATATTGATTCTGCCCGGTGTTGTAGAAAACCACGAGAGTTGAAGACTAATAATTGTATTTAAAACCAGAATCATGATCCGGAGGGTTACTGTGCGTGTGGTTATTTAATGAACCCCTATCAATGCTGGTGCTGGACGGTAAGTCCCTTGACTTCCCCTGAGTGTACTCTCATGGTGTGTATGTAGTGTACTCTGTGTGTACTGTTGACTAACAGCTGAGACAGCCACGGGGTGGTATTTAATTGAGATGTAAAAAAAAAAAAAAAAAAAAAAAAAAAAAAAAAAAAGAGAGATATTATTATTAGTATTCTTCAATTATAGATGTATGCAGTCAGAGACTATAACATCTATCTGAGAACTTTTAGTTCTCAGGGTTTTTTCTATATCTGTAAAGTTAACTATCTCTCTATATATTAAAGAAAAACCAACTTTTCTTATCTCAGTAAGCTCAGACACTTCTCCAGATATTTATGACTGTTTTAATACTGAATTAATAATTATGTCATGAGCTAACCTCAAATAAGTAATAAGTTAACTCAAATAGTAAAATCAGATTATATAAGTGATAATATCTTACAAAGTATCTGAGAAGAAATGATTTCTGATTATTAATAACACAGAAAGAATTTACTCAGTACTCTGAGTATAAAAGAGAATTTTAACTTAATTTCATAGATTCATCATTTCTGTATTATCTTGAAATCTTAGAATAATAATGTTCTTATAATATATCTGATTTTTATATTCATATCTCAAGTTCTTAGAATAGAAGTATCATTTTAAAGTTGATCAGTGTGTTTTTGAATACAGAAATTTTAATTCAATTTCTCATATAAAAAAAAGCTCTTAGAAATTCTGAGATTAAAAAATATGATTATTTTTAAGAGTATACATCTATCTTAAATATAGATTTTTTTAAAATATTAAAGAAATATTTCTATTCTTCTTCTCTTTAGCTATAAATTAAGGTGATTTTCAAATCTCAAAGATATATGAATATATAGTAATAGAAAGTCAAAGTTAAAGAATCTGAAAAATTCTTATAAATCTCAGAAATCTTCATTGAAGATGAAATCATTTCTTCTCAGACTCTCTGATGAGAATTGCTCTGAGTACATAACTTGTATCAAAAGTAGGTTAGTGTCATACCGGATTAACTAGTTAATAATAATGCTGCAATCTGTTCAAACCGAGTCAGAGAGTCTGAGCCCGCTGAGATAAAACTTTTCCGTGCAAAAAACGCTGTAATGTGACCTCATGTGACCTCACATGCATCTCATCAAAAATCTGTGAAATGATTAATTCATTGTATTCGTGTAGAAAGAGCTAGCTATATATATATTATATATGAGATCACGTGTAGGCGGAGCAGTTACTACAGCAATGCTACTAGAGCAGATGCTACACTCTCTCTCACATTATCATGCAAGATCACAAATACTATAATAAAGAATCAATCATCTCTTGCAAATCTAGCTATGTTATTCTCAAATTCATTTAAAATCATGCTATCTATATTGAGTTTGTGTATTCTGTCTCTCTTTATCTGTAGAATCTAGTAAATCAAGAAATTGATAAAATGTAATTATACTTAAGATTTTAGTTAATTCATCTGCTACTATTTCTTCAGTTGAGATGTAATTAATTGAAATTATATCATTGTTCAACTGACTGCAGGTGTAATAGAATTGAGTATTAATATACTTACTTCTTACAGTGATTGCAGTCACTGTGATAAGATCAATTACTCTTTTATTATCTATCTTAATTGACAGAGAGTCTTCTATTTTAATGAAGTTCAGATTTATTATCATACTTCTCAATTATATTGCTTTACATATAGTTTTACTCAACATCACATATTCAGCCTCATTAGAGCTTAAGAATACACAGAGTTACTTACTCAATCACTATGAAATCAGTGTATTTCTCAATTTGAAGATATAACTGAATATAGATTTATAATTATTATTCAACAGACTGACTCAATTGAAATCTATATATCTGATCAGTATATATATTATATGCAGAAATTCATTCTCAGATCTCTCATTATCATTCTTTACATAGAATATATCAATCTCATGCATTTCTTTCAAATATTGAATGATGTGTAATAGAGTCTTTTATATTTTAAAGATAAGAGCAGTGTTCTTCTATATGAATAGAGATACTATACAGATAATATTTAGTCATAGCTTAACAGCTAAGTATTACAGATACTCAATATTATACTGAAATTATCACTTTATAAAATCACTTTCTTTTTCAGAGATAGAGAAGTCATCTAGATATAGATTCTTATTCATAAGTGTATAAACAGCAGTTGTATCATCTAGATGAAAATCTTCTATCAATTCATTGATATAATATCAGAGTGTTAATTTAACTTTACTCTTTATATATTTTACTTTCATTTCTAGATATTTTATAAGTTTCTTTAAGTTTTTAATCCCTAGTTTTTACTGTAAAATATTAATAAGTTAATCAGCATTCTTCAGAGCATCTGCAAAGATATGAAGATTATCAATATATATAATTATATACAGGTGTTTTCAGACTGAATGCTTTTAAAGAGCAGAGTTATAAGAACTCAGACTGAAGTCATTTTCTTGCAGTATAGCTATTAAGTAGTTATATTATATTTTAACAGCTGAATTCAATTTATATAGAGATTCTTCAACTGCACAGATAAGTATATACTGAGTTTCTTATTCAAAGTCTGTGAATTATTTTATATAGACTGTTTTCTCTAATCTATTATACAGATATACTATTACTATATTTACTTATTATAGAATTCAATCACACTTTACAGCAATTACAAACATTATTTAATTTATTATATCTGTAATTACAGAGATATAAGTCTTCTGATAAGTATCTTTCTTCAATCAGTTATTATATACAACTTATCAAGATTTTTATAATATATTATTCTCATCAGTATTGAAATTATCAGAGTGATTCTTTTCAATAAATACTCAGTGATCAGATATCACTGATTCATTGTATAAAATATCAGAATGTGAAATAAGTGTTCAGATCTTATATCTCTTAAGATCAGATATTTTATATTGTATTAATTTCTTTTGATAATCTCTTATTACTTCTGATCTACTCATAGTATTCTTGTGTGATTTTAGAAGAGAATCAGTAATAAAGATAAGAGTGTAAGCTGTAAATATCTTCATCAACTGCATTTAATCTGTATTCATTAATTCAGAAACATTGAAATTCTTCACTAAATAAATGATAGAAACAGTGTCAGTTGCTGCAGTTGTAGTAGTTATAGTAATCTTCAGTATTTCTTACACTTTTATAAGAAAAATTACATCACTTATATCAATAATTTTATCTGTTATAAAACTTCATAAGTAATAGATTGAATATCTATGAAATTCAATAAGCTTATATAAATCAGTCTGTGTGAATAACTTATTCAATGACTTCTATAATTCATGAAGATGAGTAAAAACATCAGTTTCAAGCTCACAGAAATATATAATCTGCAGCAGAGTGTTCATTAATACTGAAAAAGAAATTATATAAGAGGTATAAACAGCTTCTTTACTATTATCATCTACAACTGCAGATCAATACTTTTCATTATATAGAACTGTAGATATGAGTGTATTATTTATAATTAAAATAACTGTTTTCAGAATATTCACTCAGAATTTCTTCAGAATCTTCTTACTAATAGAAACTACTCTAATGTAAGTTATAATTGTATGTATTTCACACTCAGACATGCTATCTTGATATGATGATTAAGAAGTAGTTAATTCTCATACTGTGTTATAATTAATGAATAATACTGTAATCTTCATAGATCTGAATATATTATTAATATTAATTCTGACATATACTGATACAGTAAAACCTAGATTCTTCATGAATTGAACTCAGTATGCATAGTAATTATAAGCTTGATTCTTGATATATAAGAAATAGATTCATCTATATCTGATCATATCATCTGTGATTAATATATAATATTTATTACTCTGTCATGATTTAACAGAGTAATCTGTAGACTCACTTAATATTCATCTATTATCTATAAGATTGATATGAATCTGCTTCATTGAGTATACAGTCTGTGACATGAGAGTGATTGAGTATTTATATATTATACTCACTTTAACACAGATATTATAAAAGAAATTGATCTTGATATCTTTGATATGAATGTCAGATAGTAAATTCTTTATCAATGCTATAATAGCTTCTGTATATATATATCTCAGATCAATATGCTACTCTATAAGTGTTTTTATAATTATAGATGATTCTTGATATTGAGATTAATTAACAGTGAGATTATTATTATTAATAGTAATCATGACTTTAGCATAGTTATTATCATATATATATGATTTCACTGTAAAGTAGACTGCTTTAGACTTATAATATATATCAACTTCTAATATTCTTTCAACTATTTTATAAATTGAGTTTTAAGATATATAAATTACAGTGAAAATCACTTTACTTGATACTTTAATAATGAAATAGAACAGGGTGTTTAAGCTTGAAAGCTTATATTGAAAACTTCAAAAATTATAGTATATATTATCTACAGTATATACTAATTATTATATATATAATAAATATTACAGACAGTGATATTCTCTTCTTCAGATTCTAGAAGAAGATCACTGATCTCATTAATATGACTGTAATCTTCATCTACTATATGAATCTTCATATTATCATTGTACATCTTTCACTGAATGAGAGACTGCTTTTCATCTATTATATGAAAACTCACACATGTGTCAAGAAATCAAGGTTTACTTATTATATCAATAGTTGCTGAAAAAGCAATTACTGCATTGATAGCTGCAGATTATGAGATTATAAGATCAGAGAATTTCTCCTTCTTATTATCTTTATTCTTCTTTTTATTCTTTCACTTATCATGTCTGCTAGTACTGACATTGTTGTTATTATTCTTCTCAGATATAATAATATATTTCTTGTTTAACTCATATCACTGTTCAGTAGCAAGTTCTGAATACAGACATCAACAGGTGTTTTTTCAGTGTCATCTCAAACTGTATATCTCACATTTAAAACTGTGTATGAATAATGTAGAGAGAGTTATGATAGTTGTATTAACTTACTAAGACTTAGAATGTTCATTCTTGAACTTACTTATACAGTTTATCAACTGTTTTATAAGATTATTAATATTGATATTATGTATAGAGTTCTGATCAGATGTGTAGAAATCATTTAAATATATCTTAATAAAAGACTTTTAATACTTCTTCAGATCAATAAAAAAGAGAATGTAATAAAAGTCTTCTAAGTTATTTATCAATTTCTTATGATATATAACTAGATAACAGAATCTTCTCTGAAATATCAGATAATTGTTATCTCTGATATGTAAGATGATGAATTCTTTCACAATATTCATACATTTCTCTGCAAGTGAGATAGCATATTCAACTTCAATTCTTTCTTATAGTATGACTATATTATCTGACTCAAGAGTTTCAATGATTGTATGTACAGATTCTAATAAGAACTGCAATATATATTAATACAGTGCTTTGATATGAATACTTCATTTTTCAGTATTTAATGCATCTTGACTGATGTCTTCTGAACAGATATATTGATTCTTTATAAGAATATCAGATTTACTGATAACTTCAGCATCTGCAAGAATTTCTATATATCAGATCTTATAGTTATTATTATCAAATATAATTACAGCTTTGATATTCATAGCTTTTTAAACATTCTTTTAATATTTACAGATCTCAGATTTGAAATCATCTACTGCAGAGATGACTACTCAATACATACTCATTCTATCACAGAATATTATCAGATTATTGAATATTATTAATATTATATTATCTGAACTTATTCTAGATATGATACTTATGTGTCATACTTCTATACACATTGCTTATGAGTCTGAGATATCATTATTCAATTTATAATCTGTTTTACTATTTATAGGTGACTTCATAATCTCTTCTGTGACTTTCATATATTATATAATATCTATTTTCTCTGATTCTTTATCAATAGATGTCTGAGTGTGAGAATGTGAATGTAAAGTTCTTCTTCTATTACTCTGTGATATAGACATATCACTCATCAGTCAAAGAGAGATTGAATGAAGAAATTGAAAAAAAAAATATTATATTATACTGTAGAGTTCTGCTATTTCAATTGTTAGTTAAGCAGATACACTTGAAACATGCAATATAAATATAATAAAAGAATTCTTCTATTCAGAGTGAACACATTCAATGCTTACACAGGTGTTTTTAAACAAAAGTAAAAAAAAATGTAATTCTTTGTAAAAACATGCTATCCGGGCTATAACCTGTGAGATGGTTAATTCATTGTATTCGTGTAGAAAGAGCTAGCTATATATATATTACATATGAGATCACGTGTAGGCGGAGCGGTCGCTACGGCAACGCCACTAGGGCGGATGCTACAAAATCCATGAATACATAGTGGCGCCTGTCAATTGCATCACTCTATCTACTCTCTATCATCATCACCGCCTCTAACGCCCCGTAGCACCCTCTATTACTTTCACTTCATACCTCTACTTTCATCTTATCACTCACTCTTATCACTTATATCATCTCTACTATCTCTATCACTTCTATCATCTCTATCACTTCTATCACTTCTATCATCTTTATCATTACTGTCTCTATTATCTCACAGTCTTCTCTATCACTTTCACTTCATATCTCTACTCTATCTTCATCTTATCACTTACTCTCTTATCATCTCTATTATCTCTATCATCTCTACACTTCTTTCACTCTGATCTCTTCTTATTACCTCTTATCACTTCTTATCATCTTTACTCTCTCTATCACCTCTATCACCTCTATCATTATCACTGCCTCTACCGCCTCGCAGCACTCTCTATCACTTTCACTCTCTATCTCTACTCTCATCTTATCATTCTACTTCTCTCTTATCATCTCTATTACCTCTCTCATTTCTATTATCTTTATCATCTCTCTCTATCATCTTTTTCACTCTCTAGTCTCTCTATTATCATCATTATCTCTACTACTCTACAGTCTCTTCTATTACTTTTACTATCTCTATTTCTCTCTTACTATCTCTATCGTATTTTATACTATTCAATGCAACCGCTCCACCACGAACTCGCTCGATTTTTCGAATAAGAACCCGCCGATAGATTCATCGAAAAGCCCTCAATTATACAAGCATTTTGACCTCATCACCGACCGCATACCCCGTGTGGTGGTGGAGTTATCCAGCCAAATGTGAACCAGATGTCATTTGAAACTTCTGTGTGGGATTATCCCTCATTCTCCCCTATCACACCACAATCCCGGGCCAAATTGCCATACAAATTATAAGGTGAAGAGACCTAGTCATATGCATCAATCTTCTCAATTTTGAAAGATTTCTGATCTGTAGTTGTGAAGATATCTGAGAAGTAATCTCTGCAAAAACCCTGTCCATCTTTGATGTTTTAAAACATCAATGTCAAGTCTCACCCTTGTATCACTCTTTCTAATCTGGCTCATCTCTGGCAGAAAAATACAAAAAGATATCTCAGTGATAATATTAAGTATATAATCAACAGTCACTTCTGAAGTGCAATCTTCACAGTCTGTCTTCAGTGTATCTAGATATTAATATCAAGTCTCACTCTTGTATCATCTCTCTCAATCTGACTCATTCTCAATAGAAAAGTATAAAAAGATATCTCAGTAACTGTACTTGATACATAATTAGCAGATATAATAACTATAAAATCAGTATATCTTAAGATCTGACTGAGTCTTTGATCTCTGCATAGTGAGATATATTAAATCTAGTTTTAATATCTTAATATTCAATAGATTCTGCAAGAGATTGAGAACAGTAATACTAGATTTCTATTGAATTTGAGAATTAACTCTATATTGATATAATTATTAACAAAGTCTTTTATTTTAAGATATAAATAATCAGTTTCTCTACATCTCACTGATAATATTTACATTATTATATAGAAACAGACTTATATTCTCTATAATATCAAGACTCTGAAGAGAGAAAGTCTTGATAGAAAGTATATAGTAGTGTATATCTTAGCAGTTTCTATCTCATTCTTCTGAAGCAGTTAATGCAAAAAAAAAAAAGATCTTAGAAATAGTTTTTTACTTCTCTTGAAAAAGTAAGATGTTTTTCTCTGAGTTTTACACAATATTTTTACAAAGAATTAAAAACAGAGTTGTTTTCTGTCATAATTTCATATTCTTTTAAGTAAGAATTACTTTTTCAGTGACTGAAGAGCTTTTATTAATACTTAATTCTTTTTTACACTCTTTATTAACTGATTTGAGTGGCATACTTGTTGTGTGAGAAGAATTGAATAATTTAGAATAAAATTGAATAGTTTTAATCCATTTCTCTGTAAAAAATTGATTTATTTTTTATCAGTTTTTCTCTTAAAAACTGTCATATTATCTGATTTATTATCAATTAATATCATACTTTTTCTCACTGTATCTAGACTGACCGTGTGACCGTGTCTGAGACCAGAATCAGATTTTTTGATAGTCTCATTATCAATTCAACTGATCTCATTACATGGTTTTAACATTGAATAGTGATTTCATACTGTCTCAGTGAAACTTACTGTCTACTCTTATCACATTTTTCAAATGAAACTATGATTTTCACTTCTCAATTTAAATTATTTTTATTGCTTTAAATGACTTCAAATCTCATTTGAGTATTATCAAAAAGTGTTACTTTTTAAAAAATTAAAAATAGTCTAAAAGAAACCTTAAAATGTCTAAAAATAGTAACTTTATGCCAAGAATGGAACTAAATGAAACTAAATGAGATCACTTTCTCATTTTTTTCAAGTCATGGTTTCATTTTAAGATCTGATATATAGTCACTTTACATGTTTTTTTGATAGCCAGTTCTAGCGGGATTCACGCCAAGAAATGTATGAGACCAGATCAAATGAGATCAAACGTGAAATTCATGGTCCCGGCGGCCAGTCTAACTGTATCTCAAGAAAGAGATTGTAAAGATTTTATTAATTTATCTTAAAAATCAATTTTAGTTTATTAGATTCTCTTCAAAAATCTAACCTAGTTACTGAACTAGTGTGAAAAAAATCAGGTGTTTTATACATAAAAGTCTGTTATTCTTCTTTTGAAATAGTCTGATCAACTTTTCAATTGAAAACAGACTTAGAAACCTCTTAATTGAAACAGTCTGATCAACTTTTCAATTTAAAAGAGTTTAATAAATATCTCAATTGAATTAATCTGACCAACTTTTCATTGAGTAAGAACAATGAGTTTGAAAGTACACTCAGTTGATGTGGAAAAGAATGCTTTCTCAAATGCTATTTCTGAGATTGAAATTCTGAAGAGAAGAAAGAAAGAAGAAATAGAGAAACAACAAGTTCTTGAAATACATAAACTTGAAAAAGCAAGTAAAATTCTTGAAAAGCAGTGTCTGAGTGAGATGAATGAAGAAGTTCTGTTAATTCTTCATACTCAGACTAGACAACTACAGAAAGTGATTAAGTTCAAACTTGGAATTTCAAACACAGTTCAAAAAACTTTGAAAATTTCTAATACAATCACTGACTCTTCAGTTTACTCTTCTTTCTTTTCTACTTCTTCATCTTCTTCTTCTTTAAATCAGAAGAAAACATATACTTAAGCAGCTGAATCTGCTGTCTCTAAACCTGCTGTCTCTAAATCTGCTATCTCAAAACCTGCTCAAAATTCTGAGAAAACTGAGAAGAATACTGCTCATACTTCTATTGATAGAAGAGTGAAGAAAAAAATGCAAAAAGAGAAAAATCTTCAAATCTCCAGAAATAGAAGACTTATTCTCAAAGTCTCAAATCAGAACATATTGCAGAAAAATAAGCTAGACTCAAACCTCATTTTCAGAATTAGAAATGAAATCAATCAGCAGTTCTTTTCTCAGTTAATAACTAATATTAAAGTTCAAAAATCAGTTATAGCTTCAATTGAGTCATTCTTCTTTGAAAACTTCATCATTCTGACTACAATGCCTGAATTCTATGCAGAATTCCTTATTCAGAATGAGAATCTCTGAAAGTCAGCAGTAGAATCTCTGTTAAATACAACAATTCTATCTGAGAGAGATAAAAAGTGAGATAAATTCATTCTTCATAATATTTCAGTTGAAATCTTTGACTGTGAGGAAGAAATGCTACTTCTTAAAAATGAATTGAAAGAATACAATTCTATTCAACTGAGAAAAGAGTCTGTATGACTTAATTCAATTGAGTTCAGACAGAGTAGAAGAAATGCCTCTGTTCTAGTATATACAAAGACACTTGAATAATCAAGAATCTCTGAAGTAAGAGTAGCAGATTTGAAAATGAGAGTTCATGAATACAAAGACTCAAGAATGAATCTCAAAGCTCAAACACAGTGTTTAAACTGTCAAAGATATGAATACTTTACAATCTCTTATTTCAGAGACTTAAAATGTGTATTCTGTGCTAGAGATTATAAAACTAGTGAGCATAAATGTGAAACATGCTTAAAAAGAGGTGAAATATGTTAACATACTCTGCTTAAGTGCTTCAATTGCAAAGAAAATCATGCATCTAGCTCAAAAGAATGTGTATTTGCTTCAAGAACTCAGAAGAACTGGAGAAAAAATGAAGCTTAAAGTGAATCTAAAACTGAAGAGAAAAGTCAAGCTAGTAAATCTGCAACTGCAGGCTTAAAAAGAAGAAATTCTCAACTATCTAGATCTTCAAACTTCAACTCTTCAGCTAAGTGTAAACAGAATTTGAATTCTCAAACTTCTGTTAAGATTAGAGAATTGAGAAATGACTCTGATGATAAACTAGATATAATGCAAGCAGTTGAGATGCCTACTTTTCAAAATAGTTATAATCTACTATCTGATGATAGAGATTAGATTCTACTCTATCTCTACTCTCTCTTAGCATGAATATATAATAAAAATAACAAAAAAAGTTTAAAAACTCTTCAAAAATTACATTTATTTAAAATAATGTGAATAGAAACTCAAATTGTATTTATTCTTGTTTTCAGATTGCATTTGAATAAAAAGTTGACTTTATACTTCTTCAAGAATCAAACTTTGATACTGAGTAAAAGTACATTATTTCTCATTCAAGCTATTACTACTTTCTTTCTGAAAAATCTGAGAGAAAATTAAGAGTAGTGATCTATGAGAGAAAAAGATCAAGATATCAATTTAATTTGAGATTTGATATCATATCTGACTCTGATATTCTTCTGAGTCATATTATAGATAAAGAGAATGAGTTTGATACTATTCAACTTATAAATATCTATAATGAAAAGTCATTGAAAGAAAACAACAATATCTGAATATTTGATAGAGAATTTTTGAATATAACTCTCTTAAAAAACTCTATAATTGCAGAAGACTTCAATGCACATCATCTCTGATAAAACTCAGAGTGTACAAGAGCAGTAAGAGCAGATAAACTGATTGAATGAACTTTTAAGCATTCAATAGATTTAGTTAACAAGTCTGATCAACAAACATTCTTTAGAAAAGACATGAAACAGAAATCTATTATAGATCTAACTTTCATGTCATAAAATCTAATTGAAAAAAGACTTATAAACTGGTTTATTAATTCAAATGAAACCTCATAATCAGGTTATGAGATCATTCAATTTGATATTGAACTGAGTGAAAAATATAGAAGTGAAAATCCTCTTCTCTCTAATCAGTATAACTTTGAAAAAGCTGATTGAAAAGCAGTTGAAGAAAGAGTAAAACAGCTGAAATCTGAAAGACAGAGTGAGCTTTATTGAAATCAAAGTCAAGATATCTCAAATAAAATGCTTGAGAATAAAGCAAAGCTGATTACATCTATTCTTCTAACAAGTATTGAAGAAAATATTTCAAAGAAAAAGTCTTCTGAGTATTTCAAACCTTGATGAAATGAGAATATCACTTCTAAAAGAAAGCAATTAGCCACTGCTAAGAGAGAGTGAAAGAATAACTTAATATCTGATGAAGAGTTCAAAGCTATTCAAAATAAATATTTTTCAGATATTAAAAAAGTCAAAACAGATTGCTGGAACAAATTTCTTGAAGAAGTATAAGAAAAAGAAGTTTTTAAAGCCTTCAACTATACTAAAACAAGAAGTGTAGCAAAGCTGTCAACCTTAGAATATGAATTTCAGAATGAATTGTATACAGCAAACTCTTTTAAGAAAAAATATCAAGCTTTTATGAGAATTCTCTTTCAAAACTCATCACATTTAGAAGAGAAGAATATGTCATTTCATGAATATACTGATGAAAATAACTGGGAATAGTCTGAGCTTACATGTGATGAACTAGAGTCAGCAATATTCTCAAGTTCAATTAAAACTGCTGCAGGGCCTGATTCAATTAATCATTTAATTATTCAAAACATATATTTCTACTTGAAGAATGAATATTTTGAGCTCTTTTTCAATCTCTTAAGAAATAGTTATTATTCTGAATACTGAAGAGAAGCTACTGAAGCAATTCTTACAAAATCTAATAGAAAAGCTTCAGTTTCTAAGTTATATAGAGTAATATCTCTATTGAACTGTTTGAGAAAAGTTCTAGAAAAGATAATAGCTACTAGATTATCTTTTATAAGCTTTATTAGTGATTCTCTTCTATTTAATGAACAAATGAGAGATAGAAAACAATGCTCTGCAATTAACACTGTTCTCTCAGTTATTTATAATATTTAAGTAGCAAAGTATAAAGGCCTGGTCTCAACTGCAGTTTTTATTGATATAAAAGATGTATTTGATCATGTTTCAAAGTCTAAGATGATTCAAACTTTGAAGATGTTAAAACTGTCACTTTCTCTAATAAAATGAGTTGATTGTTTCATATCTAAAAGAATTATACAACTATTCTTTGATGAAAGAAAACAAGATAAAACTGAGATAAAAATAGAAGTATCACAAGAATCTTCAATCTCACCTGTTTTATTTACAATATACACTGCATATTTATTCAAGAATAGAGAGATGAAAATAGTGAGATCTTCAAGTTATATAGATGATATTAGTCTACTCTACAGTTCAAAGACAATCAAAGAGAATTTAGAAGTGATTGAGAAAGCAGCAAAGAAAATCTTTATTAGAGCAGATATCAATCTAATTCAATTTAATATGAATAAAACTGAGTTTGAACAACTATCTAGCAAAAAACCGCTCCACCACGAACTCGCTCGATTTTTCGAATAAGAACCCGCCGATAGATCCATCGAAAAGCCCTCGATCATACGAGCATTTTGACCCCATCGCCGACCGCATACCCCGTGTGGTGGTGGAGTTATCCAGCCAAACGTGAACTGGACGTTGTTCGAAACTCCTGTGTGGGATTATCCCCGTTCTCCCCTACCACACCACAACCCGGGCCAAAGTGCCATACAAATTGTAAGGTGAAGAGACCTAGCCATATGCACCAATCTTCTCGATTTTGGAAGATCCCCGATCTGTAGTTGTGGAGATATCTGAGGAGCGACCTCCGCGAAAACCCTGCCCACCTTTGATGTTCCAAAACACCAACGCCAAGTCTCACCCTCGTACCGCCCTTCCTAATCTGGCCCATCCCCGGCAGAAAAATACAAAAAGATACCTCGGCGATAATATCAAGCACATAATCAACAGCCACTTCTGAAGTGCATTCTCCATGGTCTGTCTTCAGCGTATCATATCTAGACATCAACGCCAAGTCTCACCCTTGTACCACCCCTCTCAACCTGGCTCATCCCTGACAGAAAAGTACAAAAAGATACCTCAGCAACTGTACTTGATACATTATCAGCAGACACCACAACTATAAAATCAGTATATCTCAAGGTCTAGACTAGACTGGCCGGCGGGACCATGAATTTCACATTTGGTCTCATTTGGTCTGGTCCCATACATTTCTTGGCGTGAGTCCCACCAGGATCAAGCCTCAAAAAAATCTGAAAATGGACCATTTCTGAGAGAAATGGCGTGAAAAATGACCAGATTTAATTCAAGAACAGTGAAATGAGAGTAATTTTTCAGAATAAACTGTGAAAGATGATCATTCTTTCAAAATCAGAATGAAACTGAAACTGAAGATCAAAATCAGTCTCATTCAGTTCATTCAGTGATTGCTTATATAATCAGAATTTGGTAATGATTATTGGTAACACTCATGAAACAACTAAATACATTCTTGTGCAAGTTTATTCTTCACTTTCTCATGAAAACTACACTTCTCTGATATACTGTGATCAGAGGTATTAAACTGTCTGATAATTCCATGTTTTACAATCATGAGTTTCTTGATTGTTTCTCCTTGTAATTGTCCTCAGTGATAGTGATAAATATCTCAACTTGAGTTGAACTTTCACTTCATTCTCACCCCTGTCAATGGAATTATCAGAATATCATGTGTTATCAGTGCAACAGTTGAATATGTACTCTCAACAATTTTTCATAACTCTAGAATTGATTTGGTGTGTAAATTTGTCAGATCATCTTGAAGATAGCAGTCAAATTCAGTTTTATAAGCATGTAGTTTTGCCTGATTTTCAGTTGCAATCAATGTATGCAAGTCCTGTTTCAAAGTGAGTATTATAGTTCTATGTGATATGAAGTGTTATCAAAGATCATTACTTACTAGGGAATTGTATTTCACTGTCTTCACATCTCAAACATCTGCTTGTTCAAATCTCTGATAGTTGGCATTGTAGTAGTCTCAGGCTAATTTGACATATGAGTCTTGTTCCTCCTCTGTTCAATCTTGAGAAGTGTAGATATTAACTCAATGGGAGAGATCTAGTAGAGCTGCTACAGTATAGTACTCTGTAAAAGATTGTTCTGTTTTGCTGTAGTAATATGCCAGTTTATTCCTTACAGCAACAATAGCCTGTGCTATAGCATCATCCCAGACTGAATTTCTTTTTAAGTGATTCAACTGCTTCTCAAGATGAGTAAATAAACTGTTATACACTCACCAGGCTGACTGCAGCATTGATGTACAAGTGATTGAGACTGTCTTTGTTGTCTTATAAAACTGAAACAGTAAATCAATCACATATTTCAACTGAGTTCACTTCATATCAGAAAGTTTCAATATCTGAATCTTTTCTCAATCAGAGTGTTGCACTCAATGATCAATCATCTGACACAATCAAAGAGCCTGAACAGTCATTTCATATGTTGAACTTCATCATATTTTAACATCCTGTATCATATTCAGTGATGTGACTGATTTGTTTATTTATTGAATATCATGAAATTATTGTTGTTGTTTAGAAGAGGTACAAATTGCATTAGCAATGTTTCAAATCTATGATATTTAAATTATTAGTCAATCTATTCAAAATTAACAGTAGCATTATCAAAAAGTGTTATCAAAAAGCAATATCAAAAAGTGTTGTCAAAAAACATTACCTTTTGCAAAGTGAATACAAAAGTTACTTGAGTAATCACTTCCATCTCATTCTCATCTCAAGAATCAGCCATCTCATTATTCTTCACCTTGATGTTAAGATTCTTTATCAGTGTTTGTATCACAAGTTGAACCACATGAGCAATGCAGGGGATATGACCTTGTTTATCATTCCAGGAATGCAAAGCCAATTTTTGCTCCAAGCTCTTCATCATAGTGTAGTTATTCACAGCATTATCAGTTGTAATTGCAAGAAGACTGGGACTAATATCTCAATAGTCATTTTTAATCACAGTCATTAATACCTCTGTCATATAATCCCCAGTATGACTACTGATCAATGATTCAAATTCAATTAATGTCTTTCAATAAGTTCAGTTCTCATCAATGTAATAACATGTAACTCTCATAAATGTAAGATTGTTTGTACTAGTTCATGCATTCACTGTGAGAGACACTCTTTGATGATTCTTCAACTCTGATCCTAGATGTTGTATATTGACTTTGTAGTGTGTCTTGAGGTTGAACTGAAGACAGGATTGATGTGGAATATGAAGATTTGAATTAAGCATTTGAAGAAGTGTTCAGAATTCAGGGTTTTTAATTGATTGAAGAGGAAGATTCAGAGATATACACATGTGAAGTAATTGTTCATGGAAGTTATCAGGTGAGAGTTGTGGAATCAGAGTACTGATACAGGGTCATTTTCACATGATTTTCTTCAAATTAGAAAGTTAGTGTTATCAAAAATCATTATCTGATAGAGCAACTTATCAGCTCAGTAGTAATTTTCTGATTATTTTCCTTTTATTGTCTGCATTCTGATGACTTCAGATGTCAAGAAATTCCTTCAGAGCCATGATCAGTTCATGATGAATGTTTCTGAATGAAGTTGCAGTGATTGCAGCAAAGAGATGACTCTTCAGTAATCTGCAATGCAACCTGTTGATAATTATTCCATAGTTCATCTTGATATTTGTGTTGAGTTTTTCATAAATTTCATGGCCTGGAATCAGATGTGAAGAATGAAGTGATCATTTATTATAATTGAAAGAGAGCATCCTGTGTTGAATTGTAAACAATGTAGACTTTGTAATTCACAGTGATTTCTTGAAGAGTTTGTGAATCTTCAATAGAAGTAAAAGAAGTGAAAGAAGTGAATTCAGAAGACATGATAATAATTTGAGAAAGATGACAATTTATTTTCAATAACTGATCACTGATGTGTGTAAGAAGAATTAATATAAGAGAAAATAATCTTGTTTCTTAGCTTAGTTATAATTTTAGTACTAACTCAGATTGAATATCATTGATGTATAAAAGTAAATAAACAATCTTGATTAATCTCTGTCATATTTCTTGAAATATATTAATATTGTGAAAGAGAGTATTATCAAATTGTGTTATCAGATGATATCATTAAAAATATATTAATATTGTGAATATCAATGTTGAAAAAATGTTGATACTTATACATTATAGTGATTTGTGAATCATGATAGTTAAATATATATATATATATATATCATTCCTGACTTGATTACAACTTGTACAATAATTTTTGAAAACTCAAAATCAATTTTAATTATTAATAATTAAAAACTTAAACTTATAACTAACTAATATAAAAAGAAAAAAATCTACTTCTTCTCTTTCTCATTCTTCTTATCATTCTTCACAATTCACTTCTCATTCTTCTTCTTCTTCTTCTTCTTCTTCTTCTTCTCCTTCTCATCTGAGGTGATAATCATCTCAAAATCTCTCTCTGCTGTCTTCTCAGAGAAGGGTTCTCACTGCTCCCCTTCAGCCAGGTCAACCTGTATCTCAAAATCCCGCATTTCCTGGTCTGCTGCCTCAGGTTTCACCTCAGCAGCAAGCAGATTGGCATGCTCAGAGAGCAGGGCTGTCTCCTCAATGTCCTGGATCATGGAGTGCATTTGAGACCTGAACAAGGCCTCAATCTCCTTCTCCTCTGCCAGCTCCTGCTAATCAATTAGAGAACAGAAGCATTATCAAAAATTGTTACCTCTCAATAAAAACTTACCAGTTTTGACTTCTTTGTCTCCTGCTTCAATACCTTCTCAATCTCCTTCTGCTGCTGCTTATTTACAGTAACACTCTTCTTCTCTCTCTCTCTCTTCATCTTGGCCTCAAATCATTCTCAGAACTTCTCCTGGTCTCACTGCTGCTGCATGAGGCTCTTCACTATCTTCTTTTTCAATCTCTCACAGGCGGTGTCATCTGCATTATTCCTATACTTAGTTCAGTCTAAATCTATCAGAAGTGTTACTTAAAATTGTTATCATTCTGCTCTCTTACAGAGCCTCTTCAAGGCATTATAATATGCCTTGTGATCTGTCTCCCCGCGCTTGAACATCTTCTTCTTCTCTTTCTTCAATCTGTGACAGCGCTCACGCGTCTTGGTGGTCCGCAGGACCGCAGAATATTTGAAGGGGGATGACATGATTGGTTTTGATGAGCATTGAAGAGAGGTGGAGGCAGGCAATGATATGATGATAATAATGATGATGATGATGATGATGATGATGATGATAGTAATGATGATGATGATAGTGATGATGGTGATGATGATGATGATGATGATGATGATGATGATGATGAAAGGGGAAGTGCATCAGAATATATTATTGACTTACCAAACATAAAGAGACAAAGAAACTATTAACAGCTTTCAGAGATGTACAGAAATGGCTACAGTGTTGCATAGCAACATTATCTTCATTCAATACATGCACTATTGATATTCTTTGTATGCATTTATCATATAATCTATATCAGGGATACATGCAGAAAACAGATCTTTGTTGCTAGGAAGAATGATTGCAGCAATTCTCTGTTTTCATATTATAAAGATAAGTTATTCTCATTTCTTTCTTCTCTCTTTTCTCTTCTTCTTCAATCCACCACTAAGTTCAAGCTGGTATGAAAACTATTAAAACACTCATAGAAACCCTCAAATTGAAGAGTATAAACTAATCAAATTTTAAATGCAGATGAATCAAAATAATTCAACAATACTAATTATTCATCCCCTCTTCAATAAAATAACAGTCGCGTCTTTCCCCCCCCCCTTCAAATGAAACATGGCTCGCGAAAAGCAAGTACCACGCCAGGCCATAATGACCAACACGGCCTCAGCATGCAGGGCTGCATACACGCAGCGCATGCTGAACTGAGAGGCTGTGTGAGTTGCAAACTGATGGCAGCATTCCAGGGAGAGCTGTGCGGTGTGAGAAAGCTGCAACTCTCAGTCACATGCACAGAGGATGAATCACTGCAGTAAGTGCATGTGCATTGCATGGAAGTAATGCTTTTTGATAATGCTCAGTCTCTGATATCATGAAAATAGAGTCTCTTCATGAGATCCATTTTTACCAGAAGTTGAAGAATCTTATATTCCTCAAGGCCACCTTCACGCGCCTTGTCCGTGAAATTGATGAGAGGAATCATTGATTTCAGTGTTCTGCTCTTGATGTCATTCAAGTGGCAGCAGAGTTCACCCTGACCACACTTTTTAAGTGTATGTTTTCTAATTATTCACATTTATACAGATATATACTGATTATTTGTAAGATGATGTTAAGGCAATAGCTCATCGCGGCTGTATTACCCTCACTGTGAGGGATACATGATTGGTGATGGACATTGTGAAGACTCTGAAGAGTGAGTATTTTGAGGGTGCTGCGGCCCTGTGATCTTGATTTTTTTTGTTTTTATTTTTTGTTTTTTTCTTTTCCTTTTCTTTTTTTTTTTTTTTTTAATGTGATTTTTTCTTGTGTTTGTTTTGTTTTTTGTTTTTTGTTTTTTTTTATATTTTATGTTTTTTTTATAATTAAAATTATATGAATTATGATCTGTGTTCAGAAAAGTAATGATATTTGGTAACACTCTCTGTTGAATTTTCAACAAATGAGCACTATGTTATGATATTATGTAAGTGAGAAGTGATTTCATGATCCCATTTGGTGCCATTCTCAATAATGGAATCAGAATGAAAATGTGACTAAGAATTCAAACATATTCTTTATCCAGGACTAGATTTTTATTTGAAAAGTGAATCTGAGACCTTTAATATTTGAAATAACATGATTTGGGATCAATGTGATGAACACAAACCATGATCAGGAGTAATGCTTTTAGGCAACATGACAACTGTAAAGTTTGGTCCTGGTCTCAGACACGGTCACACGGTCAGTCTAGTCTAGACTGGCCGCTGGGACCATGAATTTCACGTTTGGTCCTGTTTGGTCTGGTCCCATACATTTCTTGGCGTGAATCCCGCTGGGACTGGCTATCAAAAAAACAGATAAAGTGACTATATATCAGATCTTAGAATGGAACCATGACTTGAAAAAAATGAGAAAGTGGTCCCATTTGGTCCCATTTAGTCCCATTCTTGGCATAAAGTTACTATTTTTAGACATTTTAAGGTTTTTTTTAGACTATTTTTAATTTTTTAAAAAGTAACGCTTTTTGGTAACGCTCAAATAAGATTTAAATTCATTTAAAGCAATAAAAATAATTTAAATTGAGAAGTGGAAATCATGGTCCCATTTGAAAAATGTGACAAGAGTAGACAGTAAGTCTCACTGGGACAGTATGGAACTACTATCTAATGTTAAAACCGTGTAATGGGATCAGTTGAATTGGTAATGGGACTATCAAAAAATCTGGTCCTGGTCCCAGACACGGTCACACGGTCAGTCTATCAAGGTCTGACTGAGCCTTTGATCCCTGCACAGTGAGATATATTAAATCTAGTTTTAATATCTCAATATTCAATAGATTCTGTAAGAGATTGAGAACAGCAACACTAGGTTTCTATTGAATTTAAGAATTAACTCTATATTGATATAATCATTGACAAAGTCTTCTATTTTGAGATATAAATAACCAGTTCCTCTACATCCTGCTGACAATATTTACATTATTATATAGAAACAGACTTATATTCTCTATAATATCAAGACTCTGAAGAGGGAAAGTCTTGATAGAGAGTATATAGTAGTGCATATCTTAGCAGTTTCTATCTCATTCTTCTGCAGCAGTTAATGCAATAAAAAAAAAAAGATCTTAGAAATAGTTTTTTACTTCTCTTGAAAAAGTAAGATGTTTTTCTCTGGGTTTTACACACTATTCTTACAAAGAATTAAAAACAGAGTTGTTTTCTGTCATAATTTCATATTCTTTTAAGTAAGAATTACTTTTTCAGTGACTGAAGAGCTTTCATTAATACTTAATTCTCTTTTACACTCTTTATTGACTGATTTGAGTTGCACACTTGTTGTGTGAGAAGAATTGAATGATTTAGAATAAAATTAAATAGTTTTAATCAATTTCTCTGCAAAAAATTGACTTATTTTTTGTCAGTTTTTCTCTCAAAAACTGTCATATCATCTGATTTATTATCAATTGATATCATACTTTTCCTCACTGTATCTCAAGAAAGAGTTTGTAAAGATTTTATTGATTTATCTTAAAAATCACTTTTAGTTTATTAGATTCTCTTCAAAAATCTAACCTAGTTACTGAACTAGTGTGAAAGAAATCAGATGTTTTATACACAAAAGTCTTTCATTCTTCTTTTGAAACAGTCTGACCAACTTTTCAATTGAAAATAGACTAATAAATCTCTCAACTGAAACAGTCTGATCAACTTTTCATTTGAAAATAGATTAATAAATCTCTCAATTGAAACAGTCTGACCAACTTTTCATTTGAAAATATACTGATAAATCTCTCAATTGAAACAGTCTGATCAACTTTTCATTCAGTGAGTAAAATGAGTTCAAGAGTACACTCAGTTGATGTGGAAAAAGATGTTTTTCCAGATGCCATTCCTGAGATTGAAATTCTAAAGAGAAGAAAGAAGGAAGAAATAGAGAAACAACAAGTTCTTGAAATACAGAAACTGGAAAAAGCAAGCAAAATTCTTGGAAAACAGTGTCTGAGTGAGAAGAATGAAGAAGTTCTGTTAATTCTTCATGCTCAGGCTAGACAACTACAAGAAGTGATCAAGTTCAAACTTGAAATTTCAAACACAATTTAAAAAACATTGAAATCTTTCAGTACAGTCACTGACTCTTTTTCACCTTCTACTTCTTCATCTTCTTCTTCAAATCAGAAGAAAACATATACTCAAGTAGCAGAATCTGCTGTCTCCAAATCTGCTAGTTCAAAATCTGCTCAAAATTCTGAGAAAACTGAGAAGAATATTTCTCAGACCTCTGTTCATAGAAAGGAGAAAAAAGAAATATAAAAAGAGAAGAGCTTTCAAATCTTCAGAAATAGAAGACTTATTCTCAAAGTCTCAAACCAGGAGAGCTTGCAAAAAAACAAGCTAAACTCAAATCTCATTTTCAGAATTAGAAATGAAATTAATCAGCAGTTCTTTTCTCAGTTAATGACTGATATTGAAGTTCAAAAACCAGTCATAGCTTCAATTAAGCCATCTTTCTTTGAAAACTCTATTATTTTGACTACAATGCCTGAATTCAGTGCAGAATTCCTTATTCAGAATGAGAATCTCTGAAAATCAGTAATAGAATCTCTACTAAATATAACAATTCTATCTGAAAGAGATGAAAAGTGGGACAAATTCATTCTTCATGATATTCCAGTTGAAATTTTTGACTGTGAGAAAGAAATACTGCTTCTCAAAAATGAATTAGAAGAATACAATTCTATTCAACTGAGAAAAGAGCCTGTATGACTTAATTCAATTGAGTTCAGATAGAGTTGAAGAAATGCCTCTGTTCTAGTGTATACAAAGACACTTGAACAATCAAGAATCTCTGAAGTAAGAGTAGCAGGTTTGAAAATGAGAGTTCATAAATACAAAGATTCAAGAATGAATCTCAAAGCTCAAACACAGTGTTCAAACTGTCAAAGATATGAACACTTTGCAATCTCTTATTTCAGAAACTCAAAATGCACATTCTGTGCTAGAGATCACAAAACTAGTGAGCATAAATGTGAAACATGCTTAAAAAGAGATGAAATATGTTAATATACTCTGCTTAAGTGCTTTAATTGCAAAGAAAAACATGCATCTAGCTCAAAAGAATATGTATTTGCTCCAAGAACTCAGAAGAACTGAAGAAAAGATAAAGCTCAAAGTGAATCTAAAACTGAAGAGAAAAGTCAAGCTAGTAAATTCACAACTGTAAGCTTAAAAAGAAGAAACTCTCAACTATCTAGATTTTCAAACTTCAATTCTTCAGCTAAATGTAAACAGAATTTGAATTCTCAAACACCTGTTAAGATTAGAGAATTGAGAAATGACTCTGACAATAAACTAGATAGAATGTAAGCAGTTGAGATTCCTGCTTTTCAAAATAGTTATAATCTACTATTTGGTGATAGTGATTAGATTCTACTATATCTTCACTCTCTTTTAGTATGAATGTACAACAAAAACAATAAAAAAAGTTTAAAAACTCTTCAAAAATCACATTTATTCAAAACAATATGAATAGAAACTCAAATTGCATTTATTCTTGTCTTCAGATTGCATTTAAACAAAAAGTTGACTTTGTACTTCTTCAAGAATCAAACTTTGATACTGAGCAAAAGTACATCATTTCTCATTCAAGCTATTACTGCTTTCTTTCTGAAAAATCTGAGATAAAATCAAGAGTAGCAATCTATGAGAGAAAAAGATCAAGATATCAATTTAATCTGAGATTTAATATCATATCTGACTCTGACATTCTAGTGAGTGACATTATAGATAAAGATAATGAGTTTGATACTATTCAACTTATAAATATCTATAATGAAAAATCATTGAAAGAAAACAACAATATCTGAACAATTGATAGAGAATTTTTGAATATAACTCTCTTAAAAAACTCTATAATTGCAGGAGACTTCAATGCACATCATTCCTGATGAAACTCAGAGTGCACAAGAGTAGTAAGAGCAGATAAACTGGTTAAATGAACTTTTGAGCATTCAATAGATTTAGTTAACAAGTCTGATCAACAAACATTCTTTAGAAAAGGCATGAAACAGAAATCTATTATAGATCTAACTTTCATATCACAAAATCTAATTGAAAAAAGACTTATAAACTGGTTTATTGATTCAAATGAGACATCAGGATCAGGTCATGAGATCATTCAATTTGATATTGAACTGAGTGAAAAATAAAGAAGTGAAAATCCTCTTCTCTCTAATCAGTATAACTTTGATAAAGCTGATTGAAAAGCAGTTAAAGAAAGAGTAAAACAGCTGAAATCTGAAAGACAGAGTGAGCTCTATTGAAATCAAAGTCAAGATATATCAAATGAAATGCTTGAGAATAGAGTAAAGCTGATTACATCTATTCTTCTAACAAGTATTGAAGAAAATATTTCAAAGAAAAAGACTTCTGAGTATTTCAAACCTTGATGAAATGAGAATATCACTTCTAAAAGAAAGCAATTAACCACTGCTAAGAGAGATTGAAAGAATCACTTAATATCTGATGAAGAGTTCAAAGCTATTTGAAATGAATATTTTTCAGATATTAAAATAGTCAAAACAGATTGCTGAAACAAATTTCTTGAAGAAGCACAAGAAAAAGAAGTTTTCAAAGCCTTTAACTATACTAAAACAAGAAGTGTAGCAAAGCTTTCAACCTTAGAATATGAATTTCAGAATGAATTATATACAGCAAATTCTTTTGAGGAAAAATGTCAAGCTTTTATGAGAATTCTCTTCCAAAACTCATCACATTTAGAAGAGGAGAATATGTCATTTCATGAATATATTGATGAAAATAACTGAGAATGGCCTGAGCTTACATATGATGAACTAGAGTCAGCAATATTCTCAAGTTCAATTAAAACTGCTGCAGGGCCTGATTCAATTAATCACTCAATTATTTAAAACACATATTTAGACTGACCGTGTGACCGTGTCTGGGACCAGGATCAAACTTTACAGTTGTCACATTGCCTAAAAGCATTACTTCTGATCATGATTTGTATTCATTACATTGATCTCAAATTTCATTATTTCAAATATTAAAGGTTTCAGATTCACTTTTCAAATAAAAATCTAGTCTCAGATAAAGAATATGTTTGAATTCTTAGTCACATTTTCATTCTGATCTCATTATTGAGAATGGCACTAAATGAGATTATGAAATCATTTCTCACTTACATAATATCATAACATAGTGCTCATTTGTTGAAAATTCAACAGAGAGTATTATCAAATATTATTACTTTTCTGAATACAGATCATAATCAATATTATTTTAATTAAAAAAAAATGTAAAATGTAAAAAATAATAAAAAAACAAATAACAAAACAACAAGAAAAAATCACAATAAAAAAAAAAAAAAAAAAAAAGAGAAAGAAAAAAAGAAGAGAAAGAAGAAGACAGAAAGAAAAAGAAAAATAAAAAAAAAAAAATAAAAGAAAAAGAAAAAAATAAAAAATAAAAAAAAAAAAAAATCAAGATTGCAGAGCTGCAGTATTCTTAAAATACTCACTTCTCAGAGTCTTCACAATATTCATTATCAATCATGTATCTCTCACAGTGAGAGTAACACAGCTGTGATGAATCATTATCTTAACATCATCTAACAAATAATCAGTATATATCTATATAATGTGAATAATTAGAAAACATACACTTAAAAAGTGTGGTCAGGGTGAACTCTGCTGCCACTTGAATGACATCAAGAACAGAACACTGAAATCAATGATTTCTCTCATCAATTTCACAGACAAGGTGTGCAAACATGGTCTTGAAGAATATAAGATTCCCTGACTTCTGATAGAAACAGATCTCATGAAGAGACTTTATTTTCATCATATCAGAGACTGAGTATTATTAAAAAGTATTACTTCAATGCATATGCACTTACTGCAGTGATTCACCCTCTGCACATGTGACTGAGAATTGCAGCTTTCTCATGCCACACAGCTCTCTCTGAGATGCTGCTGCTGATTTGCAATTCACACAGTCTCTCAGTTCAGCATGCACTGTGTATATACAGCTCTGCATGCTGGGGCTGTGTTGATTATTATAGCCTGGCATGGTACTTGCTTTTCACAGGCCATGTTTCATTTGATTGAGGAGAGAAAGAGGACACAACTGCTGTTTTATTTGAGAGAAAATGAATAATTGAATCTGTAGAAGATAATTTGATTTCTTCTGCATTTGAAATTTAATTAGTCTATACTCTTCAATTTGAGAGTTTCTGAGAGTGTTTTAATAGTTTTCATATCAGCTTGAAATTAGTGATTAATTGAAGAAGAGAAAAGAGAGAAGAAAGAAATAAGAATAACTTATCTTTATAATATGAAAACAGAGAATTGCTGCAATCATTTATTCTAGCAACAAAGATCTGTTTTCTGCATGTATCTCTGATACAGATTATATGATAACTGTATACAAAGAATATCAACAGTGCATGCATTGAATGAAGATAATGTTACTATGCAACACTGTAGCTGTTTCTGTACATCACTGAAAGCTGTTAATATTTTCTTTGAGTCTCTTTATATTTGATAAGTCAGTAATATATTTCAATGCACTCTCTCTTCTATTATTATTATCATCATCATTATCATCATCATTATCATCATCATCATCATTATCACTATCACTATCATCATTACTATCATTATCATTACTATTATCATTATTATTATTATCATTATTATTATATCATTTCTGATTATCTCTTCTGCCTTCATCTCTCTTCAACACTCACTGAAACCAATCATGTCATTTCTCTTCAAATATTCTGCAATCCTGCGGATCATCAAGGCGCGTGAGCACTGTCACAGATTGAAGAGAGAGAAGAAGAAGATGTTCAAATGAGAAGAGACAGATTGTAAGACATATTATAATATCTTAAAGAGACTCTGTAAGAAAGCAGAATGATAACAATTTTAAGTAATACTTCTGATAGATTTAGATTGAACTAAGTATAGAAATAATGCAGATGACATCATCTGTGAGAGATTGAAGAAGAAGATAGTAAAGAGTCTCATACAGCAGTGATGAGATCAGAAGAAGTCTTAAGAATGATTTAAGATCAAGATAAAGAGAGAGAGAGAGAAGAAGAGTATTACTATAAATAAGTAATGATAGAAGAAGATTGAGAGAGTGTTGAAGCAGAAGATAAAGAAGTTAAAACTGATAAGTTTTTTATTTATTGAGAAATAATAATTTTTGATAACACTTCTGTTCTCTAATTGATTAGCAGAAGCTGACAGAGGAGAAGAGAATTGAGGTCTTATTCAGGTCTTGAATACACTTCATGATTCAGAACATTGAGAAGGCAGCTCTGCTCTCTGAGCATGTCAATCTGCTTATCACTGAGATGAAACCCGAGGTAGCAGACCAGGAAATGCAGGATTTTGAGGTACAGGTTGACCTGGCTGAGAAGAAGCAGTGAGAACCCTTCTCTGAGAAGGCAGTGAAGAGAGATTTTGAGATGATTATCACCTCAGATGAGAAGAAGAAGAAGAAGAAGAAGAATGAGAAATGAATTATAAAGAATAGTAAGAAGAATGAGAAAGAGAAGAAAGATAATAAGTAGAAAAAGTTTTTTTCTTTTTATATTAGTTAGTTTAGTTGTAAGTTCATAATTATTAATAATTAAAATTAATTTTGAGTTTTTAAAAATTATTGTACAAGTTGTAATCAAGTCAGGAACAATATATATATATATATATATATTTAACTATCATGATTCACAAATCACTATAATGTATAAGTATCAACATTTTTTCAACATTGATATTCACAATATTAATATATTTTTAATAATATCATCTGATAATGTAATTTAGTAACACTCTCTTTCACAATATTAATATATTTCAAGAAATATGACAGAGATTAATCAAGATTGTTTATTTACTTTTATACATTAATGATATTCAATCTGAGTTAGTACTAAAATTATAACTAAGCTAAGAGATAAGATTATTTTCTCTTATATTAATTCTTCTTACACACATCAGTGATCAGTTATTGAAAATAAATTATTATCTTTCTTAAATTATTATCATGTCTTCTGAATTCACTTCTTTCACTTCTTTTATTTCTATTGAAGATTCATAAACTCTTTAAGAAATTACTGTGAATCATAAAGTCTATGTTATTTACAATTCAACACAGAATACTCTCTTTCAATTATAATAAATGATCACTTCATTCTTCACATCTGATTCCAGGTCACAAAATTTATGAAAAACTCAACACAAACATTGAGATAAACTATGAAATAATTATCAACAGATTGTATTACAGATTACTGAAGAGTCATCTCTCTACTATAATCACTGCAATTTCATTCAGAAATATTCATCATAAACTGATTATAGTTCTGAAGAAATTTTCTGACATCTGAAGTTATCAGAATGCAGATAATAAAAGAAAAATAATCAGAAAATTACTACTGAGCTGGTAAGTTGCTCTATCAGATAATGATTTTTGATAATACTAACTTTCTAATTTGAAGAAAATTATATGAAAACAATCTCATATTAGTACTCTGATTTCATAACTCTTATCTGATAACTTTCATGAATAATTACTTCACATGTGTATATCTCTGAATCTTTCTCTTCAATCAATTGAAAACTCTGAATTCTGAACACTTCTTTAAATGCTTAATTCAAATCTTCATATTTCATATCAATTCTGTCTTCAGTTTAATCTCAAGACACACTATAAAGTTAATATACAATATCTAGAATCAGAGTTGAAGAATCATTGAAGAGTATCTCTCACAGTGAATGCATGAACTAGTATAAACAATCTTACATTTATAAGAGTTATATGTTATTACATTGATGAGAACTGAACTTATCAAGAGATATTAATTGAATTTGAATCATTGATCAGTAGTCATACTGAGGATTATATAACAGAGATATTAATGACTGTGATTAAAAATGACTATTAAGATATTAGTCTCAGTCTTCTTACAATTACAACTGATAATGCTGCAAATAACTACACTATGATGAAGAGCTTGAAGTAAAAACTGGCTTTGCATTTCTGAAATGATAAACAAGGTCATATTCTCTGCATTGCTCATGTGATTCAACTTGTAATGCAAACACTGATAAAGAATCTTAACATCAAGATAAAGAATAATGAGATGACTGATTCTTGAGATGAGAATGAGATGAAAGTGATTACTCAAGTAACTTTTACATTCACTTTGCAAAAGATTATGTTTTTTAATAACACTTTTTAATATTGCTTTTTAATAATACTTTTTGATAATGCTACTGTTAATTTTGAATAGATTGACTAATAATTTAAATATCATAGATTCAAAACATTGCTAATGCAATTTGTATCTCTTCTAAACAACAATAATAATTTCATGATATTTAATAAACAAACAAATCAGTCACATCACTGAATATAATACAGAATATTAGAATATAGTGAAGTTTAACATATGAGATGACTGTTCAGACTCTTCAATTGTATCAGATGATTGATCATTGAGTGTAATACTCTGATCAGAAAAAGATTCAGATATTAAAACTTTTTGATATAAAGTGAACTCAGTTGAAATATGTGATTGATTTACTGTTTCAGTTTTATAAGATAATAAAGACAGTCTCAATCACTTGTACATCAATGCTGCAGTCAGTCTGATGTGTGTATAACAGTTTATTTACTCATCTTAAGAAGCAGTTGAATCACTTAAAAAGAAATTCAGTCTGAAATGATGCTATAGCACAGACTATTGTTACTGTAAGAAATAAACTGGTATATTACTACAGTAAAATAGAACAATCTTTTACAGAGTACTATGCTATAGCAGCTCTACTAGATTTCTCTCATTGAGTTAATATCTACACTTCTCAAGATTGAACAGAGAAGAAATGAGACTTATATATTAAATTAGCCTGAGACTACTACAATGCCAACTATCAGAGATTTGAATGAGCAGATGTTCAAGATATGAAGACAGTGAAATACAATTCTCTAGTAAGTAATGATCTTTAATAATACTTCATATTATATAAAACTATAATACTAACTTTGAAACAGGACTTGCATACATTGATTGCAACTGAAAATCAGGCAAAACTACATACTTATAAAACTGAATTTGACTGCTATCTTCAAGATGATCTGATGAATTTACACATCAAATCAATTCTAGAGTTATAAAAAATTGTTGAGAGTATATATTCAACTGTTGCACTGATGATGCATGATATTCTGACAATTCTATTGACAGAGGTGAGAATGAAGCAAAAGTTCAACTCAAGTTGAGATATTTATCACTATCACTGAGAACAATTACAAGGAGAAACAATCAAGAAACTCATGATTATAAAACATGAAATTATCAGACAGTTTAATACCTCTGATCACAGTATATCAGAGAAGTGTAGTTTTTATGAGAAAGTGAAGAATAAACTTATACAAGAGTGTATTTAGTTGTTTCATGAGTGTTATCAATAATCATTACTAAATTCTGATTATATAAGCAATCACTGAATGAACTGAATAAGACTGATTTTGATCTTCAGTCTCAGTCTTATTCTGATTTTGAAAGAATGATCATCTTTCACAGTTTATCCTGCAAAATTACTCTCATTTCACTGTTGTTGAATTAAATCTGGTCATTTTTCATGCCATTTCTCTCAGAAATGGTCCATTTTCAGATTTTTTTGAGGCTTGGTCCTGGTGAGACTCACGCCAAGAAATGTATGAGACCAGACCAAATGGGATCAAATGTGAAATTCATGGTCCCGGCGGCCAGTCTACACATATTCCTACTTGAAGAATGAATATTTTGAGCTCTTTTTCAATCTCTTAAAAAATGATTATCATTCTGAATGCTGGAGAGAAGCTACTGGAGTAATCCTTGCAAAACCTAATAGAAAGGCTTCAATTCTTAAGTCATATAGAGTAATATCTCTGTTGAACTGTTTGAGAAAAATTCTAGAAAAGATAATAGCTACTAGATTATCTTTTATAAGCTCTATTAGTGATTCTCTTCTATTTAATGAATAAATGAGAGGTAGAAAACAATGTTCTGCAATTGATACTGTTCTCTCAGTTATTCATGATGTTCAAGTAGCAAAGCATGAAGGTCTGATCTCAACTGCAGTTTTTATTGATATAAAAGGTGCATTTGATCATGTGTCAAAGTCTAAGATGATTCAAACTTTGAAGATGTTAAAACTGTCACTTTCTCTAATAAAATGAGTCAATTGTTTCATGTCTAAAAGAATTATACAACTATTCTTTGATGGAAGAAAACAAGATAAAACTGAGATAAAAATAGAAGTATCATAAGAATCTTCAATCTCACCTGTTTTATTTACAATATACACTGTATATCTATTCAAGAATAGAGAGATGAAAATAGTGAGATCTTCAAGTTATGTAGATGATATTGGTCTACTCTACAGTTCAAAGACAATCAAAGAGAATTTAGAAGTGATTGAGAAAGCAGCAAAGGAAATCTTTGTTAGAGCAGATATCAATCTAATTCAATTTGATATGAATAAAACTGAGCTAATTCACTTTTTTTCCAGGTTTAATGAGAAAGAACTAAGTCTAACTCTTTTGAATAAAGAGATTAAACCCAGTTTAAATGTCAAATGACTAGAAGTATGGTTAAACTCCAAGCTGAATTTTAAATATCATATTCAACAAAGAATCATCAAGGCAGAGAGACTACTGAATAGTATAATCAGACTATCAAATACTGAGAGAGGTCTATTCTTTCAGGCTATAAGACAGTTATACATAGCCTGTATTATCTCAGTAGCTGATTATAGAGTTCAAGTTTGATGAAATAATCAAGGAAACTTCACTGAACTCTTTCAAAGTCTATAAAACAGAGCTTTGAGAAGAATTCTGAAAGCATTCAAGTCATCTTCTATTAAAGCAATGGAAATTGAAGCTTCAATTTCATCTTCTGCTATTCAATTTGAAAAGGCCTGTATGAACTATGCTCTGAGAGTCATGAAGATGAGCTCAAATCATATAATCAGAGAAAGAGTCTCTTCTTCATTTTCATCAGTTAACTCAGGAAATGAACTGAATTGAAATAGATTTCTTGATTGAAATGGGAATAATACTTTAAAGAAAATGCCCTCTCAACTGTATAGACTATGTTCACTTATTAAGAATCAATTTTCTTCATTAAATGTTGAGAAAATTGATCATGAGAAGATATCTCTCTGAAGAGAAAAGCTGAAATCTCTCATAGACTTATAAATAAGTGAACTATCTAAAGAGAGAGAATATGAACAGCATTTGAAGAAGATCTCTACAATTAATATAAAAGACTCTATTCTGATCTACTCAGATGGCTCAAAAAATGAGAATTTGAATAGATTAGGCGCAGGCATTGCTTATACTGAAGATAATATTAATTTTATCTCAGATTTCTGAAATTTAGGCTGTGAATCTGAAGTCTTTGATGCTGAACTATTTGCAATAGTGAAAGCTTTCAAACTCATTGAAATAAAATCTCATAAAAGAGGAAATGATTTGAAAGAGGCATGAATATTCTCTGATAGTCAAGCTGCTTTAAAAAGACTTAGAAATAGTCAGATTTATAATGATCAAATGAATCTTGAACTGATTTTAAACTCTGTTTTGAAAATTCAAAGAGAGAATATCTAAACTGATAATTCATCTGTATTGAGTTTCTACTCATATGATATTTATTTTCTATCA